>NC_137056.1:17131638-17154138 GCF_032717465.1 Coenobita brevimanus | reverse complement strand
TGAAGAATGCATGCTTAGCTAGTACGGCCATATGAAGAGAATGGACATAAATGAAATGGACAAAAGAATATAATATATGAGTGAGTTTGATGGTGGGAGGAGGCGTGGTAGGCCAAGATGAATGTGGATTGATATGTTTAATAAGTGTGTGGGAGAGGCATGAAAACTGACAAAGCTAGATAACTTCTTGGGATTCGAGTTGGTTTAATTAATTGTACAGAGAATTGTATGGCACTTTTTTTTTTGTTCTACTTGACAGTCGATGTACTGACACGGTCTGATAGTTAAATATGAACCTAAGTCTGGGCTGATGTTACCCATGAATTAGAGCCAGGATTCAGGGGCTTGAGTGGGTGGGTGACCTACTGCACTGAGAAGGTCGTTCATTAGTTCTCCCAATATTGAATTCCTTCCTTTTTTTGTTTTTCTATTCACAACCTTACTCCATCTGTGGGAAGAAAAGTGACGAAATGATAATGATGTGAGAGAGAGAGAGAGAGTTCAACTAACCTAAATTCTGCTGAACGGCTCCATGCAGGATTTTCTTCAGGTTGTCAGCATCTGCAACAAGAACAAATATTAAGAGAATCAAACAAGAAAGTAACAAAGTAAACACAGAAGTAAGATAAATACCAAATATACAGATTCTTGGATGTCTCCATTTCTGAATATGTCCATACATGCATTAACATAAATACATGTGGCCAGTATATGTTACGTGGAGTTTGTGTAACCAGTGATTTCATGAAATCCCTAGTGAATTCGTGAAATAAATTGAAATTAGAATGAGTTAATTAAGGTTAAGTTAATTTAGGCTGCGGTTGGGTTAGGATGTGATAATCTACGTTAAGTTTAGGTTAGGTTAATTTAGATGAACGCTAAGTTAAGTGTTCATCTAAATTAACCTAACCTAAACTAACCTAACTAACCTAGCCTAACCTAACCTACACTTAACCTGGATTATCCCAGCCTAACCTATCCGCAGCCTAAATCAAGTTTGTCCAAACTTTTTTGCCTATTATTCCCACTGTTACCTTCTCCTACCGTTAAGTACCCCCATGACTGACTAAACTCAGTATTTGGATGGAAAATGCAAATAATATTAAAAGTTCGCATAATCTGAGTGCTGGCCAGTAAACTATTATTCAATATACTAAAGGAAAAACACTGATGAAATAACATAAAAATGCTTGGAAATTACTTACAACTCGATGTGATTTGTGGGGTTGATGTTCACTGACGATTTTTGCCATTCTGGGTGGTAGAGAGGCTACTGCAGTGATCAGGCTTTGTTCCAGCTTTACACTTAGTTTGTTTCTCTGTTCTGACTTGATAACGTTCATTGCAGAGAAAGTTGCCTCATGCAGGTAGGTAGACCCAAAGGGCAGAAGGTTTTCCAAGTCCTTCTTTCCCAGGTCAGAGTGCCCCTTTGTTTCACAACTTCAAAACCGTATAAGGGTTGAGCTTTCAAATACCAGTTTGAAACCACGATCTGAACACACATCTAGCACTGCTTCCTGAAGGCAAATGGGAAGCTACTTCATATTATTTTCAGGTAGGAGGAATGGATTTCTGATCCAATCCAGCCGTACAGATGTCTCATATATGTCAGGAAAGTATGACCGCCCCATCCTGTCGACATATGGGTACGTTGCAACGATTTGCTTTTGCCAATCCCGGCGACGTACCAGTACGTCGTGCAATTGCAAGGTCCCTAATCTGCACAATTTTCAATTTTCGTGCGTGATTTTTCGTATGTATACACGGGACACCTTCCTCTATTCCTCTACAAGATGCCAAGCAGGGACAATGCCTTACACCGCATAACCTCCCCCCTCCCCCCCCTCATGCCATTGTCTTGGCAAAGGACCTGTTACCAGTGACCTGGCTAGTAAAGATATTCAGGGCCAGAGTGATTCCCCAATCGATGACAATGTGGAGGACAATGTTTACATAGCATTAGAAGAAGAAACAGCCAGAAATAATGATCAGGTAATGTGGCAAAAATAGGTCAGGTATGGTGATTAGTTAGTGAGTGAAACAATGCTTATAATGCCTTTATTACTGCTTGAAAACCAATATACTCTCATACTACATATACATTCGTACCAAGTAAATAAATAAATACCGTTTATGAGTGGATAAAATAGTTACCCTCCCATAGAACTCGTTGTCTTTGGTGCCAGCATGTTAGAAAACCCAGTCAGGTAAGGAGGAACTCCTACCTGGATTGGGTACTTTAAACCTCAGGTGAGCGATTTCTCTATGAATTTTCGTTGTTTCTCACCAAAAGCGAAGGTTTTAGCCTAAAAATTTTTTTTCGAAAATACCTCGGGACTGGGGAATGTCGGAGGTGCGGAAAACCTCGGGACGTGACGGGTTAAAAAGTGCAGATAAGGTTGGTCAAATGTTCCACAGTAACTGATTTCACAGTCTCTCCCTCATCATTGTTACTGGAAAAATAAATATTTGACAGAGGAAAACACGTAATCTCCCCCTGAGCATACCTCATTCCACAACTCTGTTTTCTTTTGAAAGCCACCAACTTTATCACATAAATTGAGAATGTCTGTATCATTACCCTGCAGAGACAAATTTAACTCATTCAGTTTGTTAAATATGTCTGCAAGAAATGCTAGTTGTTCAAGTCAAGTAGTGTGTTCAAAAAACATGGCAAAAGGAGATCCATGTTTTGATAAAAAAGGAGCTTACCTCATCTTGCAACTCGAACCTGGCGAGTACCCTCACGCTCTGTGTTCAGTAATAACTCTGTGTGCTCAGACCCTATGCTTTCGCACAGTCTGTGAAACAGGCGTGCATTAAGTGGCCTTGACTTCATAAAGCTGATTATTTTTTTTGTGTTAGGAAGAATACTGCCACCGTATTCCCTGCGTGTCGTAAAAGGCAACTAAAAGGGGCAGGGTGAGGGGACTAGGGACCCCCTCCTCTGTTTTTTAGTTCCTAAAAAGAGACAGGCCAGAGAAAGGGGTGGGGGATGGAGTTATCCCCGTACCCTGAAGATTGGGTCTATGAATGTGCGTGGATGTAGTACGATTAAGGCTAAAAGGGAGGAGATTGGGACAATGTTTGTGAGAAGAAAGTTGGATGTGTTAGCTTTGAGTGAAACGAAGATGAAAGGGAAGGGGGAATCTATGTTTGGAAGTATGAATGGAAGATTGTCAGGTGTTGATAGAGGAAGGACAAGAGAAGGTGTGGCCTTGTTAGTGAGTCTGGAAGTACAGCAATGTGTGATTGAATGGAAGGAGGTGTCATCGAGACTGATGTGGGTGAAAGCGAAATTTGAACGTGAGTTGTGGGTGTTTGTGAGTGCATATGGGCCTGGTAGTGAAATGGATGAACAAGAGAGGGAGTCTTTCTGGAATGATGTTGATGAGTGTCTGCAGAGTTTTGGAGCGAATGTGAATGTGGTAATGATGGGAGATCTGAATGCTAGAGTGGGAAATGTAGCAGTTGAAGGCGTAGTTGGTATGCATGGTGTGCCTGGAAGAAATGAAAATGGGGAACAAATGATAGCGATGTGTGTTGAACGAGAGATGGTGATTGGGAATACGCTGTTTGAGAAGAAAGATATTTATAAGTATACATGGGTGAGACAGGAGGGTGGAAGGGTTGTTGATAGAGCTTTGATGGACTATGTGGTTGTGTCTAGGAATGTAACAGGAAGATTGTTGGATGTGAGAGTTCTGAGAGGGGAGGGTGGAGGTATGTCTGACCATTACCTGGTGGAGGGAAAGTTGAGAGTAGGTAAGAGATGGGTGAGAGCTAGGAGGGTTAGGTGTGGCAGGGAGGTTTTGAAAGTGAGTGAGTTGGATAAAAGAGAGAAAAAGATAGAGTATCAGGAGAAATTGAAAGATGAGTGGAACGAAGTGAAAGATCGGGAAAATGGCAGCGTGGAGGAGGAATGGCAGTTGTTTAAGAGTGCTGTGGTGGGGCATGCAGAAGAGGTGTGTGGTGTGAGACGTGTGGGTGGTGGTGTAAGAAAAGGAAGTGAATGGTGGTGCGAGGAAGTAAGTATGGCTGTGGCTGAGAAGAGACGTGCGTATGAAGTGTGGCTGCAGAGGATGGATGAGATGTCACATGAAAGGTATAAGGAAAAGAGGAATAGAGCGAGAAGGGCTGTGCGTGATGCTAAAGTGGCAGCAGATGAGAGGTGGGGTAGGCGGCTGACTGAGAATTTTCAACAGAATAAGAAAATGTTTTGGAAGGAGGTGAAAAGGGTGCGAAAGGGAGAGTCTGGGAAGGAAGAACGAGTAAAATCAGAGGATGGAAGGATGTTAATTGAAATGGATGCAGTAAGGAAGAGATGGGCAGAGTATTTTGAAAGATTGTTAAATGTAAAGGAGGAAAGGGTGGCTGAGATGTAGCGGAAGGAAGGGTGCAAGGAATAAATGTGTTGGGAGAGTTAAATGATTCTTCGATCACGAAGGAGGAAGTGGAGAAGGCAGTAAAGGAGATGAAAACAGGGAAAGCTGCAGGTATGGATGGGTGTGCTGTGGAATGCCTGAAGGGTGGTGGAGTGACTATTATTGACTGGTTAGTAAGATTGTTGAATGTGTGCTTTGAGAAAGGTATGGTGCCAATTGACTGGGCAAGTGCTTGTGTGGTCCCGTTGTATAAAGGCAAGGGTGATAAGTATGAATGTACTAGCTTTAGGGGTATACGTCTGTTGACTGTTGTAGGTAAGGTGTATGGTAGAGTGTTAATTATGAGTTAGAGAGGGTACAGAGGGAGTGATTGGTGATGAGCAGTGTGGCTTTAGGAGAGGGAGGGGATGCGTTGATCAGATGCGTTTGCTGTGAGACAAGTGTGTGAAAAGTATTTAGCAAAAGGCAAGGATGTGTTTTGGGCATTTATGGATTTAGAGAAAGCGTATGATAGAATTGATAGGGAGGCTTTGTGGACTGTTTTAAGATTGTATGGACTTGATGGTAGGTTACTAAAAGGGGTGAAAAGTTTTTATGTAAATAGTAGAGCGTGTGTAAGAGTGGGAAATGCTGTGAGTGATTGGTTTCCCGTGAGAGTGGGGCTGCGACAGGGATGTGTGATGTCGCCTTGGTTGTTTAATATTTACATGGATGGTGTTGTAAGGGAGGTGAATGCAAGAGTTTTAGGCGGAGGTCTGAGTCTGGTGAATGTTGATGGTGGAGAGTGGAATCTGAAGCAGCTGCTGTTTGCAGATGATACTGCACTGGTGACTGATTCAGAGGAGAGATTGAGACAGTTGGTAGAGGAGTTTGGAAGGGTGTGTGAAAGGAGGAAATTGAAAGTAAATGAGAATAAGAGTAAAGTGATGAAGTGTACAAGGTTGATAGATGGTAGGGGGATGAATATAGTTTTGAATGGTGTGTTGCTTGAGGAGGTAGATTGTTTTAAATATCTAGGGTCACATGTTGCTGTGGATGGAAGAATAGATGCAGAAGTGAAGTTTAGAATAAATGAAGTAGGAAAGGTGCTGGGAAGAATGAAAAAAGTGTTTAAATGTCGTTCGCTTAGAATGGATGTAAAGAGAAGGCTATATGAGGGTGTTGTGGTACCGATTGAGTTATATGGGGCTGAAACATGGAATATGGGTGTAACAGAGAGGAAAAGTTTGAATGTAATGGAGATGAGGTGTCTGAGGAGTATGTGTGGAGTGACGCGTATGGATCGGGTGCGAAATGATGACGTGCGAAGGAGAACTGGAGTTGTTCGGGAGATGGCTGGTAGAGTTGAGCAGAGGGTGTTGCGATGGTTTGGGCATATGGAGAGAATGGATAATGAGCGATTGGTGAAAAAGATAACTAGATCTGATGTGAGAGGTGTAAGGCTAAGAGGAAGACCACGAATAGGATGGATGGACAGTGTGAAGAGAGCGTTGGATGCGAGAGGGATGTCTGTTGAGCAAGGAAGAGTGGCTGTGCATGACAGAAATAAATGGAGAGAAATTGTGAATGAATAAGTGATGACGCAGCGCTGAGGGGATATTCTCCCGCATTTGGTCTGATCAGCTAGTCAGGTCGGGTGCGGGTAAGGGGATGGGTCTGTTATGATGTGGCAGGGGTAAACCAGTTCTGCTGTCGGGCCCTGCTGCGGATGTCACTGATTGCATTGCGCAGTTGACCCTTGTGCGGTGTGGTGCGGTGAGGATCTGTCTGTTCTCCCCTTTGGGGCTAAGATGCGAATGAATGTGTTTGAATGGATGAGTAAATGGGGAGTGTGTCGTCCTGTCTCGGCTACCTCCTTTTCCTTGGGGGAAGCAGCCTAGGTATATAGATAGATAGAGATCATTCAATATACCATGCAACTTTAAACTAATTTTTTTGGATGCTAATGATTCCTTGTGAATGATGCAATGAGTCCACATAAGGATTTTCCTTTTTAATCCATGCAACGAGTCACTTCACTTTCCCAGTCATAAATGCAGCAGCGTCTGTGTACATGCCTTCCAATGAAGCCCTTGTTCAGAGAAGAACTGATTAATGACACTGAAAATGGCTTCCCCAATTGTGTGTTCTAATTTTTTGCAAAAAAGTACGTACATGTTCATTTATATCATCTCCATCAATGTATCTCACACATTAGACAAGTTGAGCCTGTCCACTGGCGTCAGTCGATTCGTCAAGTTGATGTGAAAAAGACTGGTATGTTTTCAGCTTATTCACAACCTGATCAATAATATCTGCACTCATTTCATTTACCCTTTGAGAAACAGTTTGGTGTGACAAAGGAATAGGCTTTAGTTGGTCAGCTGCCTTTTTATCCAGCATTTTTTCAGTCATCACAACTGTAGCTGGCAATATCAGTTTTTCAGGTATATTATGTAGCATTTTAGCTTTGGTAACAAATAAAGATACAGCTAAAGATGCGTCTAGAGTTTTGCTTGATGTTGTGAAAGCTTTCTTAACTATATATAGTCTGGGAACACTTAAAATCAGCAAGTTTTCTTAACCCCTAAAAGACGGTCAACGATCCCGAACATCCTCTAAGGCAAGGGCGATTGACATTCCAGAATGCATTCCTTTTCTGCGGGCCTGTTATATGAAACAAATGGGAGATATGGCAACAATGCCTGTCAGGTCATGAATATATCTCACGACACCACATTGAGTCACTTCCAGTTGATGCAAGTGGCCGTAAACAACAGAGGAGGTATATTGTGTGCAAGAATTCAGCGAGACGCCCAGGTAAACACAGAGATGTGACTACGTGGTGCCCTGAGTGTGATGTGGGTCTCTGTATCAACTGCTTTACAGAATTTCACAACTAAAGACGTAGTGTGAACAGTTGTAACATACAATTGTACATAATATTTACATGCGTAAGATTATAACTGTAGAGATGTAAGATAAGAAAAATTTTACCTTGTAATAAGGTGTGTAGTGTTCAAAGTGCACCACGAAGACACAGAACGGTGTACATAATGTGAAAATGATATATTTTAGGCTGCTGTTACAAATAAGAGCAGAAAACAAGACTCTGCCTGCCTGCTTTCACTGGCATGCAACTGAGACTGACCGTGATGCACCACCACCCCTCTCACTCACCTCCCACCACCACCCAGCTCTTCGAATTCTTTGTTTTTTTTCAGCCATTCTGATCCACTGATGCATGTTTTGCCTGATTTCGTAAAGCTTTATTTTTTCCAAAATAATCCATCCCACAAGGATGTAAAATTGGAAAGTAGCCCACCACTTAAGGGTAAAAAAAAAAAAAAAAATGCCAGTTTGCCAACATGACACTCATTTCTTGTGTTACGGTGATGTGAGTTGGTTTCATACAACTATTGGCCAGACTATTCCCTCAAAGGAAACTGAAATGCGTGGGTTACAGCATAGTGCCCCCGAAAACGAGATGCGTGGTGTACAGCATAGTGCCCCTGGAAACACACTGACACCCCCACCCGGACCCCACGGAGTAGCCGCAGCCGAACCATGGGATGCCGTGTGACAACGGCATAAGTCAGCCTGGGCCGTGCGCCCCTATAACACCCAGCCGTCGCACCGTCACCCTACCAGGCAGAGGACACTACATTCGGGGAGTGAGACTGTCGGATCAGCTAGGAGTGGAGCTGCTCATTCAGCTCCAGACAGCGCCCCTCAGGAGACGGCCTACTGCCACTCCCGCCTTCGTCAGACGGCCGATTGACGCTCCGAAGGTGCTTCCCCTGAGTCGGCTTATTGCCGCTCCTCCCTTTGGCAGAAGGAGACTGCCTACTGCCGCTCCCGCCTTCGTCAGACGGCCGATTGACGCTCCGAAGGTGCTGCCCCAGAGTCGGCCTATTGCTGCTCCTCCCTCCGGCAGAAGGAGACTGCCTACTGCCGCTCCCACCTTCGTCAGACGGCCAATTGCCGCTCCAAAGGTGCTGCCCCAGAGTCGGCCTATTGCTGCTCCTCCCTCCGGCAGAAGGAGACGGCCTACTGCCGCTACCGCCTTCGTCAGACGGCCGATTGCCTCTCCGAAGGTGTTGCCCCCGAGATGGCCTACTGCTGCTCCTCCCTTCGCCAGAAGGAGATGGCCTACTGCCGCTCTCACCTTCGTCAGACGGCTGATTGCCGCTCCGAAGGTGCCCAGAGCCGCACTGACTCCCCCACTCAGGCCACGGCCAATTGCTGGGCCTCAGCGCCTCATAGTTGCGCCCTTGGACAGCCACGGCTAATTGCCGGGCCCCACAGCCAAAGAGAGGTGTCGACAGTGTCATCGCCCCAGCGTGAGACAAGAGCCCGGACCTCCAGTATCGCAGAACCCCAGCAAGGCCTTACGGCTTCCCCTGGCCTCCGCTCCCTACGTCTGGCCCTGGAGAAGACCCACCTGATGGACCCTAGTTCAGATCGGTGCCGCAGCCCCTCCCTGACGGTGCCCCTCGACTCTGGGGACCGCAGTCCTCAGTCACTCTAGACTCTCCCCAGGACGCCCGGGCGTGATCTCTCCAAGCCCACAAGGCGGCGTAAGACCACCTCCGGCCGAGACCTGAGCCAGAGATTTCTGGACCTGTTCGGCCCGTCCTGAGGGTCACACTCCTGAACCTAGCCCGGAGACTGCGGGCTCCTTCGCCACCTGCAACCCTGGATGCGAGAGGACCCCCCTGCGATTCGTCCCGTGCCCTCTCGGCACGCCTTACCTTGGCGGTGCCCCTATCCTGGCAGAGTTGTCGCCGGCGTGTCTCCCCGCCGCCCCCACTATATGAGTGAATCCTGTTAAGTGTAGTGTTGCCCCTGATCTAGTGAACTGACTTATGTTAAGTGTGACGTTGCCCCAGAATTAGTGTAACAGTGATACAGTGACTTAATGTGTGTTGAATATCGGGGCGAGTGAAATCACGGGTGGATGAGTAAGGACGAGTGCAGAAACTAAGTTCTGGTGAATCAGACTCATGAGTGACGCCCTTGCGGAAAACCAGTAAGACTACTCCCCCGAGAAATCCTCTGTAGTAAAATACTGCAATGTCCCTTGTTACGAGAAAACAGTAGAGAAAGTGTTAATAATATTCTCCCTCTTGTATTACCGTAAGCACAGTGAATTCCTAGTCATCCTCTCTCTCTTTACAAATCTCCTCCCAGCAGCTAGCGTGAACGTAAACGAGAAATAGAATCAATTATCAAAGCCCCTTTGCTATTAGAAAATACTAAGTTTGAATTAATACTCTCTCCCAATATTACTATAACTCTGTTCTGACCCGCCGCGAGTCACTCCCCTCTTCCCTCCCCCCCCCCCTGTGAGACTCATTCCCCGCGCTCCCACGCGCGCCTGTATCCCCTGTACACCTGTACACTAGAATTACTGTGTTAGCATCAGTACCAGTTAAGCCAGTATCCTGCGAGATACTAATATCCTAGTTAAAGTTTTATTTCTTTGCCATATACTGTGTTGTAATATCTGCTGTTTTTGTCCCGTGTCTGACTGTGGTAATATACGTGTAAAGGTTATTGCCTGGAGTTTTTGTGTCCTGCCTCTCTTTATTGCACTAAGCCCCGGTCTCGAAAGAGGACCCCGCTACACGTTAGGTGTTCTAGGACCGAGAAGTCGGGCCTTTTTCACCTAGCATTACAGAAACACAAATCTTGCAAAGGACAAGAAGCCGTATAAGTAAATCCAAAAAGCACATAATCTTCCTTGTACTGCCGATATTTTGGTAGGTTTGTTTTCTTTTTCTTCATACTGCTTGATTTCCTTCACTTGCATTGCTGCTGCGGCTGCTAAAACTATCACCTTTTAACCATTTATCCATATTTCTTGCTGTTAAAGAAATAACTGTGTAAGCTTACCTGTGAAGCTGAAAGAAAGAGATGTTCACACTTTCACTCCTAAGATGAAACTGAGCGTTCGTTCGTTCGTTTGTTTACAGATTCCCTGCACCTATAGTGTAGGCCGGGCCATACATTAGCCCGGTCAGTGGGGTATGGGCTGATTAAAATATAATAAGGGGGAAGACAGGGACTGGGGACTGCCCAGCACACACGCCCTGTCTCCTGGCTGGCTTTGTGGTGTGTGTGAGCAAGTGACTCGAGCGAGGAGTTGAGCACTGTTCTCGAACGCGTCCTGTCACGTCTCCTATCCCTCCACTCTACGCCTATCTCCCCTCACTTTCTTTCTCGTACATTTTAATTCTTACTCTGTTCTTCTGTCATTCACTTCAGTTGGAAACTGTGTAGGTGTCGTGGTTACTCAATTATTTTATATTCTTAAACAATCACCCATGCACACATACACATGCTCAATAAAGTTACTGATGCAAGATGCCATGTGACCAATATGGGATAAAGTTTGAAATATATATATATATATATATATATATATATATATATATATATATATCTATATATATATATATATATATATATATATAATCCTCTCACGTACCCCTTTGATCAATGCTCCACAACCCCAGGGGTACAGGTACCCTAATTTGGACAACACTGGCCTGAATTAACCTAACCTTAATTAACCCATCCTAATTTAAATTCACTTCACGAATTCCCTAGGGATTTCATGAAATAACTCGTAACACAAATTCCCCGCAACACAAATTCCCTGTAACATCTATCTATCTATCTACCTATCTATCAATATTTGTATGTATATGTGTCTATCTATCTGTCTATCTATATCTATCTAGCTCTCTACCTATCTACCTATCTATCTATCTACCTATCTATAGATAGACAGATAGATAGAGATAGATAGATAGATATAGATACATAGATAGCTATAGATATAGATAGATATACGTATACAGTATACAGTACATATATATATATATATATATATATATATATATATATATATATATATATATATATATCCAAGGGGCAGGATCCCACTTGTACCTGGCGAGTCCCCGGGTGGCGGATAGGGGAAGGCCTTGTAGATATACAAGGTACCGTCTTGGACGACGCGGACCATGGGACCCCATATAGATATATAGGGCTCCACCGAATATAACGAATAAAGTGGCACAAAACTTACTTCTCACCAGAAACTGTGTGGCAGGGAGGAGAGATTATTTGCCACAATTCTCCTAACCAAACATAAGTTGTATTGTAAATGATTTGACAGGCGTTCCTGTTTGATCATCATCTACTAAAGGTCCAACCGCACTGCCTCCTATGCTTACAGGCAGTGTACCACCGAAAGTGAGTCGGCACTGTGTTGGCAAGTTAGAGACTGGGATATTAAATAACCTGAAATCTATGAAGATCTATGCATACAATGTAAGAAGTCTCGCAGAAGATTACAAACTTGGTAACTTAATAACTGAACTGGAAAACAGTAGCTGGGATATAGTAGGTATGAGTGAGATCCACAGAAAAGATGAGAAAGTAATTCAGCTCGAAGACAGCAACCACCCATTTTACTACTGAGGAAAGCCAAATGAAAGAGTTAGTGGTGTAGGATTTCTAATTAACAGAAATCTTGCAGACAGCATTGTTAAATTCAGTAGCGTATCTGACAGAGCAGCAGTGGTGGTGATCAGACTGCAAAAAATATACCGTGGAAGTAATACAAGTATTATGCACCAACTTCTCAAAGCTCAGTTGAAGAAATAGAAACATTCTATGACGACATATCCCAGATTAAGGAAGAAGAATAGACAACATAGACTATACTCATGGGAGACTTCAGAATAAGAGGAGAAATTCTTGAAGAAGTCGAGGAGTACAATTACTTGGGACAAATACTAAAATTAACGAAAGATAATGATAGCGAAATGAAAAGACGCATTACAATTGGATGGAAAGTTTTCGGTAAACAAAGAGACATTATGAAAAGTGTGCGTGCCAGTTTGTATGAAACAAAAAGTATATAAGGAATGTATTATTTCAGGTATGAGGTATGGTTGTGAGACCTGGAAATTGACAAAATTGATGGAAAATAAATTAATCCATTCTCAGGGAGCAATGGAAAGGTCAGTGTTGGGAATATCTTTAACCCGAGGCGTCCCAACGACACATGGATATGTCACCACACTTTGTCATGGTGACACCCGACAACATATCCATACATTTTGCAATTGCGAGGTCCGTCATTTGCACATTTTTCAAGTTTCACGGGTGATTTTTGGTAGGCATATGTGGGAGACCTTCCTCTACCCAACGTCAGGTGGGGATAATGCCTGGCCCCACCTGACCCCCCTCCCCCCCGCACGCCATTTTCTCGGCAACTCACTTGTTAGCAGTGACCTGGTCAGTAATGACATGTTGCACGACGGTCTCTCCAATGACGAAATTCAAGGCGAAAGTGATTTCTGAGGTGGAGGACAAAGGAAGAAATAAGCCAGAGGAAGAAACAAGCAGAAGTGATGAGGCAGTAATATCGTAAAAGAAGGTGCCATATGTTGATGTTTTGGGTGAGTGAACAATGCTTATATCGCCTACATTATTGTCTGAAAACCAATATACTCTCGTACTACATATAAATTCGTACCAAATAAATAAATATCTAACCAGTTATGAATGGTTTGAAATAGCTACCTCTCCCATAGAAAGCGTTTTCTCTTGAGCCTGGCCTGAGAGAACATGGTAACAAGGTAAAGGTACTCTTACTTCTACCATATTTCTAAACTCAACCGAGCACTTTCTCTCTGAATTTTTGATGCTTCTCATAAAAAGCGGAGGTTTTAGCCAAAAAAAAAAAAAAAAAAACTTTTTGAAAATCTGCCGGCATGGGGGGGGGGGGTTATTAGTGAAAAATCTGCCGGGATGTGGCGGGTTGAGACAGGAAAAGATCAACTTGGGTGAGAGAGCAGACTAAAGTCAGAGATATTATAAAAGTTATAAAAGAACAGGAATGGAGGTGGACAGGCCATGTAGCAAGAACAAAGGATAACCGACGGAGCAAGAGGTTGACTGACTGGACACCAAGAGATAGTAAACGCAGCAGAAAAAGGCCAGACAGGAGGTGGAGAGATGAGATTGAGAAATTTGCAGGGAAAACGTGGCAGAGATTGGCTCAGTCAATGAATTCATGGAGAAGGTTGGGGGAGGCCTTTGTTCAGCAGTGGACTTGTATTGGCTGATGATGATGATATACAGTATATATAGGCTATGATGATGATGATATATATATATATATATATATATATATATATATATATATATATATATATATATATATATATATATATATAAAGTAGTAGGGGTAGGCAGCCCCGCCCAGGGAAGTACTACCGCCAAGGTAACGGGAGACTCAGGGAGTAGCCTGGATTCCATTTTCTCTCCCAGGCCTTGGTAGCTGGTTACACATCTTTCTGCCTCAAACATCAGAAGGCATCAGGCTGCCCTCTTTACACAACACACACATCCACATTATATCACATTGCATTAAACCAGCTATCCTCTTTCCATAAAACACCAATCTTGTCATTACATATCATACACATTCCACAACACATTCCTGTTCTCCCCCCCACAAAAGGAACCATGGCAGCTGCTATACTGTGAATTAGTGCGGTGGATTCTCGGGTGACCACCACCGGCAGGGCTGGGTCGTCTGCACAGGGCCCTCCCGGTCATCATCAAACGACTGTGCCACCTCCAGTGTTGCGGCGCCCTAAATCTGCTCGTCAGTGCAGTAAAATTTTCTTTTGCAATATTAGGGGACTTCACTCCATCATCAACTTTGTTCAAAATTTCCTCCAGTTTGAATCCCCGGCTCTGCTATTTTTGACAGAGACACAAGTAAGCTCCACCTCTGATTTAGCTAGATTTAATTTTCCTGGTTATATCGTGATTAAAAATTTCAGACCCAAACGAAGCGTATGTTGCCTTGCTAAATCAGAAATTGCCCTGGAGGAGATTACTAAAATGAATTGTCTTTATTTCGACTATTCCATATACAAATTAAATTCTTTTGGTAAAATTAAGTATTTCTGTTGTGTTTATCGTTCCTCTAATGCCTCTCCAGAGCCGAGTTTATTTGACTCTCTGTCGTCACAACTAAGTGTCCTCAACATTAATACAGCATCAGAAATTACTCTTCTGGGTTATTTTAATGTCTATAATGTTGAATGGCTCACTTATTCAGCCAAAACTGATGACTCTGGTCTTGAATGTGGGCTATTTGCACTCATTTAATCTCACCCAATTATTCAGTCAACCGACCCGTGTACCAGACAACCCCGATCAAAATCCCCAATTATTGGACTTGTTTCTAATAATCAATTCAGATAATTATAATGTCGAAGTGAAGTCCCCCCTTGGATCCTCGGATCATTGTCTGATTCAAGCCACCGGTTTAACACCTACCACACCTTCCTGCTCTGAACCTGTCATGGTGACTAAATGGCACTACGACAGGGCAGACTGGGGGGGGACTCCATAATTTTTTCATGGATGTTCCTTGGACCTCCTTTTTCTCCCAGGGTGCAAATTCCACATTGGGCCACATACAGGATTTCATCAAAGTCGGCATGGAAACATTCCTTCCCCATCATAGTTACAGAAAAAGATGTAATTTTCCTAAATGGTTTGACCACAATTGTGCTGGATTAACAGAACATAAAACAATAGCGTATAACACTTATACAAGGACCAAAACCAAAGAAGCCTTTAACTATTATAGAAATATCAGAAACCATGCCAAAACTATTATCAATCTTTCTAAATCAAACTTTCTACACAGACAGGCTAAAAAACTTCTAAACAACCCAAATGATAACAAAATATTCTGGTCATCCCTTAATTCATTCAAAACTAACTTCACTACCACGTCTTCCATTCCACCTTTGCAGTCCCCCAATGGAAAACTAGTGACCCTTTTGGAAAAACCAAACTTCTTGTTGACATTTTTTCAACAAACTCAATCCTAAATACAGAAAATCACAGTATTCCTGTACTTGATTTTGATTCCCCTCAAATACCTCCTTCCATGATTCACCAGACATATACAAGCTGTATTACAGAAACTCTCAGCAGACAAAGCTACTGTCCCAGATGAAATTCCTTTAATAGTACTTAAAAATTGCTCCACAGTGTTGGCTCCTGTATTGGCAAAATTTTTCCGCTTATGCATCCGTACCTCAAGTTTTCCAGCCTCTTGGAAAGAAGCAACTATCCATCCTGTTCCTAAAAAGGGGGCAACTTCTGATCCATCAAACTATAGACCAATTGCAATAACTTCCATTCTCGGTAAAATTTTTGAGACACTAATTAACAAACACATAATCAAGCATCTAGAAATCAATAAATTAATCAATAATCGGCAGTATGGATTTAGACAAGAACGTTCAACTGTAGACTTTCGTTGCCATCTTATCCATCAGATTAACAAAACAATAGACCAACATGGTGAAACACACACAGTAGCACTTGATATATCAAAAGCATTTGACAGAGTATGGCACCGGGCCTCATTGTCTAAGATGTCACACTATGGCCTTGCATCACTGGTTCCTCTAATTTTTTCTTACCTTCATAACAGAAAAGTACGGGTCATGGTAGATGGAATTTATTTTCGGTTTCATACCATAAATGCTAGCGTACCTCAGGGATAAGTTTTGGCGCCAACTCTCTTTCTCATTCATATAAATGACCTCCTATCTGTCACTCACAACCCAATACACTCATATGCTGATGACTCGACCATTCGTAGTTCTTTCACACTTAGTACCTCCTTTACACAATTTAATATTATAAATTCCCAAATAAACACAGGAGTTTCTCTGAACCAGGACCTTTCTAAAATTAATCAATGAGGACAAACAAATCTGGTCTCATTTAATGCTCAGAAGACTAAACACATTAATTTCTCCAACAGAAAGAATCCCTGAGACTCTCACATGATTTTAAATGATGTCAATATTTCCATATCCACTACAGTTGATATCCTAGGTGTTACTCTAAACCCCAACCTAAGCTGGACAGCTTATGTTAAATCCCTTGCTAAAAATGCTTCCAAAAAATTGAGACTTATGTACAGAGTTCGTGAGTTCTTCACTGGCGAGCAGATGGCCACAATATACAAAAGTTATGTGCGTTCTCAGATCGAACACTGTTCACCACTGTGGAGTGGATGTGGAGCAGTTGCATTGAGGTAGTTGGACAAAATTCAAAATAAAGCCATTAGATTAATCAACAATGGTAGGTGGTGGCGACCATCATCCACTCACTTGATGTAGTGCTGCCTACTTCTTCCTTAGCGTTTATCATTCTTTTTCTGTGTCTGCCCTCCTCTCTTCCTATTTCTTCTATCTTTCCTGTCACTTCTTATTGCTTTTCTTTCCTTTACAGGTGGCTTTACACTGAGTGACAAGCCAAATGGTTTCCTGTATGCCAAGAAACCATTTACAACGCTGGGTGGTAACCATATAACCAAACCATACGTGCCCCCTACGTGTCAACAAGTGGGTTGGTGGAGGGTTAGTGCCCCTCCCCGTAAAACAAATAACTCAAAGTCAAATGGCCACCCTTTATGGGATTATGACGTCTGGCAATAGATAGAGACATATATTAATCAATAATCCTGCCATTACGCAGGACCTTCCTCCATTATCAGTACATAGACATGTTGCTTTTTTAGCATTATTTTATCGATATTTTTATCGTAAGTGCTCTGACGAACTGGCTTCAGTTGAGCCTCCCCTTCAGATTTTCTCCCAAAGTACTCGGACAGCTATGAGCGCCCATGAGCTCACACTCTCTCCCCCGCAATGCAGAACCTCCGTTTATAAAAATTCATTTATCCCCAGGACTACTACTCTGGAATTCACATCCTGGGAGTTGTTTCCCACAAACATTTAATCCACTTCAATTTAAATCCAGTTGTTATAAATATTTTATGAATGCAGGATGCCTTTAGGCACATGGACTTATTTTTTTTCCTTTGTTTTTCCATCCTCCATTCATTATCTTTCAAAAAAAAAAAAAAAAAAAGTCCCGTGACAATGGTAAAGTGTGCATTTTCGTACATGGGAGAACGAGGGTTGGCGCTCCGCTGGTAATAAACTTTGGGAGTGTTCACCCAGCCACCTACTGCTTTCGTGGACATAAGGGGTGCTGTGGTTGAACCAGTGTCTCAGGCTATAAAGTAGGCTTGCACCCAGTCAGCTTGCACGGGCCGATTACACTTGGTTCACAGACTACACACACATCCAAAGCCACTCCAACACTACAGTTACACTTACAGGCACTTCTCACCCTACATACAATCTCGGCCAGACAGCCTAAGCCACTTGGTAGAGATACATAGGCTGTATCATCCCAACTTCGGTCGGGATAGGCTGGTTCTGCAGTGGACACTCAACGGCTGATGATGATGATATGTATATAGATAGATAGATAGACAGATAGATAGATAGACAGATATTGAGGGGCAGGATCCCAATGGTACCTCGCGCATCCCTGGGTGACGGATAGGGGAAAACCCTGCAGATACACGATGTCTGTTCAGAAAGTATCTGACCTCATGCCCTAAAAAAATAAAGTGCCAACCTGTTGAGCTAGGACATTAATCCTCCTCAAAGTGGGCCCCTTCTGACTTGACACACATAGCCCAGCATTCCTTCCACTGCCTGAAACATTTTTCAAAGGCAGTGTTCGGTATCTCCTGCAGGTGCCTTGTCACATTCATCAAGCTCTCTTCTCTTGTCTCAAATCTGGAACCCTTCAGCAGTTATGAGCTTGGAAAATAACTAAAAGTCTAACGGAGCCATGCCTGGTAGGCAGGGAACCTGCCGGACCTGCGGGATGTTGTGCTTGGCCAAAAATTCCTGAATCAGTTGAGGAGAATTGGCTAGGGCATTGCCATGAAGCAGCTTCCAACTTGCTGCTTTCCAAAAGTCTGGTCTTTTTCGCCAAACTGTCATGAAGACGACAAATAATGTCGAGGTAGTAATGTTCGTTGACAGTCTGATCTTCTGGCGCGTGTTCATAATGCACAACACCACGGTAGACAAAAAAAAAAAAAAAATCAATATGAGAGTGCATTTCACCTTGCTGCGGACATGTCGTGCCTTTTTTGGCCGAGGCGAGCCTGCATGCTTCCACTTGGACGACAGTGCATTGGTTTCTGGGTCGTACCCTTACATCCAAGTCTCATCTCGTCATAACAGTCTTCAGAAAGTCTGGATCGTGATTTGCGCACTCCAACATGTCTTGAGCAACGTTCATCCGAGAGAAGAGCTCATAATGAATGCGACAAAGTGCCTGCAGGAGATACCGAAAACCGACTTTGGAAAATGTTTCAGGCAGTGGAAAGAACACTGGGCTACGTGCATCAAGTCAGAAGAGACCTACTTTGAGGGGGATTAGTGTTCTAGCTCAACAGGTTAGCTATGTAATTTTTTAGAGCCTAAGGTTGGTTACTTTCTGAACAAACCTCGTGCGAGGTACCGTACTGTTTTAGACGGCACTGACCATGGGATCCTCTGTACATATATAGGGGTCCACCAAATATACCGAATAGGGTGGCACAAAAATTACATCTCACCTGAAATACGTGGTACGGAGGTCAGAATCCCCCTAACCAAACGTGAATTCTGCTGTTATTTGACGGGCGTTCCTGCTGTGTTTATGTGCAGTGTGTCATCGAAAGTGGGCAGGCATTGTCTCGGCAAATCAGAGACCTGGGCATTAAACAAACTGAAAAACACGAAGATCTACACGTACAGTGTAAGAAGCCTCACAGAAGATTACAAACTTGATGCCAAAATGACTGAATTAGAACATATTAGTTGAGATAATATAGGTCTGAGTGAGATCCAAAAAAAAGAGATGAAAAATTAATTCAGCTTCAAGACAGCAACCACCTATTTAACTGAAGAGGAGGGCAAGATGAAAGGTTTATTGGTGTAGGAATACTAACTAACTGAAATCTTGCGGAGAGCATTGTTAAATTCAGCAGTGTATCTGACAAAGTAGCATGGATTATAATTAGACTAGGTGCAAATGAAATGCCCTGAAAGGTATACAAGTATAGGCACCGACTTTTCAAAGTTCAGATGAAGAAATAGAACTTCTATGACAACATCTCCCATATTATGGAAGAAGAAAAGACCACATACACTATACTCATGGGAGACTTCAATGCAAAAATTGGGAAATCGAAAAATGGAGAAGCATGTATGGGAAACTTTGGAGTGGGAGAAAAGAATGAAAGAGGAGTAACAGTGGTAAATTTTGCTGAAATGTATAACATGAGAATAATGAACACATTCTTTCACGAAAGAACAGAGAGAAAATGGACCTGGAGAAGTCCAGTGGAGAAACAAAAAATGAAACTGACGTCATTATAGCAGAGAAGAATAACATGATCATAAATGTCACGGTTACGAAGAAAGTATATATATAGTAAGTGGCCACAGAATGGTGGGTTGCACTGCCAGATTTAATTTCTGAGGTAAGAGAAAGATTATTAAAAATAAAAAGATATGCCCAATAAAAGTAAGAGAAAACAAAGCAACCTATCAGTTAGACATAACGAACAGATTTCAGGCTCTAAGTTATACAGAGGGTGACATAGACAAGTTGAATGACACCCTAACCAAATATGTGCAAAGAGAATCAGCGGAGGTGGTCTGGAAAGCTAATACAACCAAAGCCAACAAGTATTCAGAAAAGACACTCGAGCTCATGAAAGAAAGAAAAGGAAATAAAAGTTAAAAAGAAAAAAAGATGAAACAGAATGAGCGGAATTAAACAAGCTTATCAACAGGAGACAGAGAGGAAAAAAAGAAAATAAAGACAGAGAAACATGGATCAGATAAACGAAACCATCAAAAAAGGAAACAGTCTGAAACAATTCCGAAGTAAAATGACACTAAGAAAGCAACATATTATATCGCTAAAAGACAAAAACGGTGAAGTCATTAAATGCAGAGATAAGATGGTAGGTAGGGTTCAAGAATTTTACAAAGAACTTTATGCATCAAAGATAATAGTATCAATAGCTAACTTTTCAGTTGACACAAGTGAAATACCTGAGATAACACCAGACGATGTAAACATTTCTCTTAATATTATGAAAAGTTTGAAGGCCCGAGGAGAAGATGGAATAGTAGCAGGTTTACTTTTGGATGCAGGAGTGAAAGTACAAAACAGGCTCGCCCACTAATTTACTCAATGTATGAAAAAAAAAAAATCCAAAACTTGGTTTATTGCAATTGTTATTTTACTTTACAAAATGGAGACTCAAAAGATCTTAGTAACTATCGACCCATTAGCTTGGTATCAGCTATTTACAAACTCATCACTAAAGTCCTTACAAACAGAATAACAAGAAATTAGGAAGAAAACCAACTTCGTGAACAGGCAGGATTCTGAGGTGGGTATTAGACTTCTGATCATCTACACACAATGA
Source organism: Coenobita brevimanus (assembly GCF_032717465.1). Lineage (NCBI taxonomy): Eukaryota > Metazoa > Arthropoda > Malacostraca > Decapoda > Coenobitidae > Coenobita > Coenobita brevimanus. The sequence continues at coordinate 17,133,348 of NC_137056.1, read as the reverse complement.
ATCAGCTAACTAAGAAAACTACACAATACAATAAACCACTGTGCTTAGGTTTTGTTGATTATGAAGAGGGTTTCGACTCAGTGGAGCACATAGCAATTATAAATTTATTGCAAGAACAAGGAGTAAATGAGAACATTGTAAAACTGCTCTAAAACATATATAAAGAGGGAACGTCTACAGTTAAATTACATAAAGACTCAGAAAAAATTAAGACTGAGGAGGGTGTACATTAGGGAGATACAATTTCACCAAAATCATTTACAGCATGCCTAGAAGGTAAATTCAGAAAGATAGACTGGAAAAACAGAGGAGTAAACATAGAGAAAAATTACACCATTTAAGATTTGCAGATGACATTGTCCAAATCTCAGAAACAGCAGAGACATTGCAAGAAATGCTAAATGACCTAACTGAGAATGTCTCAAAGTAGAGCTAAAGATGAACCAAGGTAAAACTGATGTTTAATCCAAGTATAGCAAAGACCGTCATCAGAATAAGCGATGAAATTCTTGATGAAGTCGAGGAGTACACTTGATGTAAATGCTAGAACTAGCGAAAGACCTTGATAGCAAGATAAAAAGACGCATTACAAATGAATGGAATGCTTTCGGTAAACATGGACATCATGAAAAATAGCTTGCCAATATGCATGAAACGAAAATTATATAACGAATGTATAATCCCAGCTATGACGTATGGTTGTGAGACCTGGAAACTGACAAAATCGATGGAATTCAATTGTTCCGTTCTCAGAGAGCAATGGAAAGGTCAATGTTGGGAATATTTTTAAGAGACAGGAAAAGATCAACTTGGGTGAGACAGCAGACTAAAGTCAAAGATATTATAGATGCTATAAAAGAACAAAAATGGAGGTGGTCAGGTCATGTAGCAAGAATAAGGGATAACCGATGGAGCAAGAGGCTGACTGACTGGATTCCAAAAGATTGTAAGCATAGCAGAAAAAGGCAGACAGGAGGTGGAGAGATCAGATGAAGTTTGCAGGCAAAACGTGACAGAGATTGGCTGTCAAGGAATTCGTGAAGATGCTTGGGGGAGGCCTTTGTTCAGTAATGGACTTGCAATGGCTGATGATGATGATGATGATGATATATGTTGTGCGTGTATGTATGTACATTATACATACCTACAGTATATATATATATATATATATATATATATATATATATATATATATATATATAGTAACCTCTTTAATATCTGGACACCCAGTATTTGGACTCCCGAGTGTCCGGACATTTTGGGCCCAGGTCTTCGGAGCCCAAAAATGGCCAAAACACGTTAAAAAGCCGAAAAAATACCTTTTTTTTTTTTCACCCGTAATTTGAACTTGGCACGTGGTACGGAGTAGCTGTGTTTTGCTGCGTAATTCCACCGATGTCCGGTAGGGTGATGCTGCCTCCTCCCCATTTCCCACCTACCCATTGTTGTGAGTGCATGGCCTCCCACCTGCTTGCTGTTTTGGTGGTGCCCTACCTCTTGCAGGCCCAGTTGCTCCTCTGCTGCCTCTTCCTTGCGAGTGTGATGATGGCCCCGCTGCCCGAGAAGAGGAAACGAGTGGTTCTGACTCTGGAGAAGAGGAGGGAGATACTGGAGAAGGTGGACACGGGATGGTCGACAACATGCAACCTCCATGAATTCAACCTGGCCAACTCCACCTTGTTTGATATTAAGAAATCCTGGGACAAGCTA
>NC_137056.1:17036638-17126638 GCF_032717465.1 Coenobita brevimanus | reverse complement strand
AAAATTATTCCTGATGAATACAAGCAACGGTGAATGATTTGCTATACAGTATCTGTTGACACGTCCAGTTGCAAAGCATATTTCCTGTCAATCACCTGACTCTTGATGTCATCTGTGATGTCATTAATATGCAGAGGAACGGTGTTATTGGACAGTGGGACAGTCCCAAGTTCATGGGCCATTTTATCACCAAGCATAGCCTGACTCATAGCCACTGCAGCAGGTTTCCCCAAATTGCACCAGGCTTTTTTTTTTTTTTTTTTTTTTTACTGTACATTTAAGTAGGCTACTTCATATGATACCATCTGTGCTTTGGTAGGGACTGTGGTTTTTTTAGATAACGCTTGCTTTTGACCCTGCAGCTGCTCTTCCTGTCAGCGAAAAATGGTTATTGGCTTAAGAGTACAAGAAGAATGCATGATTTGAAGATGCATTTTCATTTTCACTGGCTTTAGGCTTTCGCTTGCAAATAAATATGAGCATTAAACGCACTAGGGTAGATGCATCTCGTTTATGACAGCATGTGAATCCGTACTGCATAATTTCCTTCTGGTACTTGCGACATTTGAACGGCTGGTCAGAAAGCCTTACTCTTGCGGTGCCACGTCCTTTATTTAATTCGAATGAACGTCATCAGTTGTTCAGGATACGTTTTTGTCATCTTTTTGTTCCCTTTATTCACAGGGGTACCGATTAGCCACTGCTCCTTGTTGCTGACAAAACTAATGAAAGTTGTGCACACACACACACACACACACACACACAGACTGGACAGCTGGGGGAGGGGGGAAGAGTATCTAGGTCCTGGGCATCATGAGAGAATGCATACCTTTTCTCATCAGTTGTCACTTTGGACTCTAGCAATTAATAATAAGCAAATTAACCAAAATGCTGGGTAAATATCACAAATGGACGTTTTGTAACAAAAATTCTCCATTTCCTTCAAAATTTACCATAAGCTTCAGTGGTTAGCATGCATAAGATGTAACGAATAAAGCAAATGTAGGCATAGCAACCGTTGTATTGCAATGTTGTTCAACATTTCATATATGTAACAAAGATTTTCCAACACAGATTCGGCATCCATTTCTCATCCTACATTCCAAGTGCCTTCCACACCTGTAACACTTCGCGAATCACTGAGTGCAACACATAACACTGCTTAATAGAAATACATTAAACATTCGGTGTATTTAAGTCTTCATAGAGTGACTAATTATATCTCATTATAAGTCTAGACCCCTCCCTCCCAAAAAAGCCTAATGCTGTAACGCGGTCAGTTTTTTTTTTTTTTTTTTTTTTTTTTTTTTTTTTGTGTGTAGAAATCATCTGACCCCTCAAACTCATCTCGTGATCCCTTAGGGAGTCCCGACCCACATTCTGAGAACCCTAGACCTAAAGCATTTAAAAGAATGTTATAAGAATACCCGGCAATACTTCGTCTCTGACAGCATATTTCCCCAGGTTTCTAGGTGAAGGCATTGTGGAGTGAGGAGGTCATGGCGAGGCTGTGCCAACGAGCACAATAGTCGGTGGCTAGGGCAGGCAGGCCGTGCAGACTGAGGCAGCCTGGGCCAGATGAAGCTGCCCTGCTCTCGCTCCCCCATGCCCCACTAGACCCTCCCACTTTTCATCTGCCGCTGAATCTGCAGCATAAATGAATCATCACACCATGTAAGTGTTGCTTGCTCATTTTAATCGCCCAGTTGTTTGGGCTGTTCCAGCGTGACACTGTTCCATATTGTGTGTAGAAGAGGAAAATAAGGTTTACTCATATACTCTGCGATAAACTACGTGCGGTGAAAGATTGCTTTCATTTTCACCCGAGCACAATTTCTATAACTGTAATGCAAAACATCACTTTTATTTTGACTCGACCTCGTTTTCTATAACTATAGTTTTCCTTATCTTCTAGCACCCTACCTTTAAATGGCACTTACTTGACTAAGCTGCAACACAGATTGCACAAAATTATAAACAGTTTTTTATTGGCACTTATTTGTATGTATAATCCAAGGACATTATTTTCACCTGAGTTTTTTTTTTTTTTTTTTTTTTCAATATTGGTAGTTTTCCTTATTTTCTATTTTACACATGAGGCACTTAGCTGTCGCCTAAGTTCTTATTTCACTACAGGAATGGCACAAAATTCTAAAGTGCTTTTTGGCACAAAACTTTTCTTTGTGCATACTTCACTTTGTTTTCCAATACCTTACGTCATGAAATTATTGCGTTACTTTGGTTTAAAAAAAAAAAAAAAAAAAAAAAAAATGATTTTCTGCATATATCTTTTTTATGCAAGAAAGAAGGAAGCAAAGTCCAGGAGCCCGCAAACCGTTCCTTCAAAGAAAAAAACGAAAACAATACAAAAGAGAGCCAAATTCAAGATGCGTTCAGTTCGAGATGCCTGGACACACTGCGTTTGAAAGACTGGAGATCATAGGAAGTAGGAAATACAGACAGAGGGAGACAGTTCCAGAGTTGACCTGTTGCATAAATGAAGGACTGGAAATGACGGTTAACTCTTGCATTAGAGAGTTGAACAGAACTGGGATGAAAGCTTGTTGCCAGACGGGTGCTACGCATCCGTCGTAGTGGTGGAGGGATGAAAGCAGACAGTTCAGAGGAGCAGTGACCATGGAAGTAACGACAGAAAAAAGATAAAGATGCAACAATGCAGCAAAGAGACAGAGGTTGAAGAGAGCCAGTAAGAGGAGGAGAGTTAATGAGACGAAAAGCCTTTGACTCCACCCTATTGAGAAGAGCTGTATGTGGGAAGTCTCCCCACACATGAGAGTTGTACTCTAAACAGGGGCTGTACCGGAGCGATAGGACAGGTTAAGGTAATAAGGTTGTGATCGGAGGAGCCCAACGGAGAGGAGAGAGTAACAGTGTAAGCAGAAGGATTAGTTGTAAGGAAGAGCTCAAGTATGTTGGAGCTCTCTTCTAGACGCTCAGGGATACGGGTAGGGTGCTGTACAAGCTGCTCTAGGTCATTAAGGATAGAAAAGATGTAGGCTTGTTCACCAGGTGGATCAGTGAAAGGAGAGGAGAGCACTGTATACACTCTCTCACACACCAGGTCTTAATACCTCATCTTTTTTGTGATACCAGAAAAAGCACTCGGTGCACATTGCAACCTTGCACTCAACACGCTGGAAGTGTTTCTCTTGCGTACTTGTTGCTATCGTTAACTGTACCTGGCACCACCTGTGCACTTTTTTTTTCCCAGCAGTTGTGTACTTAAGATTTACCAGACAGTGGCACGAGAGGTAGTCTGCCTTGGACACCCTCTCAGGCAATACAGCAGCACTGTGTCTCCTAAGTGCTACTGGCTGCACAAATCCATACTCAGCAAGCAGTTTGCACACGATCTCTGTCGAACTTTCGTAGGGAATTACCTGTGCCAACAATCTGCTTGAAAATTATGAACATGTTTAGCACAGTGATATCAAAACGGTGTAGGAAGGCGTTCTTGTACCAACTGCAACACTTCCAAAGACAGTCAGTGGCACCTGTCTGTACAGTATGTCAGATTTGTCTAAAAGCTGCAAGTTTATGCCATAATCACCAAACCCAGTTGGCTGGAACATGGGCTCCTTGGTCCTGTCGTCCTGCCTCCCACTGGCCTGCATCTCACCCATGTGAACTTTGGTAATATTGACCTCCTGCTTGTCATGCCACTGGATTGCACCCATGTTACCACATTAAATTTTTTTCGTCAAGAGAGATCCCCATTTCAGTCTTGATGGGGAAGGTAGGGTAGTGCTTCTTGTTGAGCTTGACAGTCCCGCAGGTTCCTGTCCCAAGTTCATTGATGATGGGGAGGTGTAGTAATTATGAGTAAACAGAATGTGGCTAGCCCCGAAATGCACCTTTACAACAGCACCAGACCGTGAGAGTCGTCACTGGAGATGTCCACATAATGTATGTAGCCAAGCACATTATAGTTTAGCTAATATCCAGTCTTGCAGTCACAAACAACGTTATGCCTGAACAATGATGCATCAACGACATATACTGGAAAAATGACGGTCAAACCTGGAACAAGTGATTTATCCATGACAACCTTCTGGCATGACCAGAAAAACCTTGCAATGAGTCCTTGGTCATGGAGAGAATCGAGCTAATTTTCCACAACTTGTCACTGGGAGAAAGCTTCAGGCTGGGGAGGAGTGCAGAAGCTGTAGAATGGCAAGGTACTTCCTGTTCCATGATATTAACATCCCAAAGATAGGTGTGGCTGTGAGATCATCTAATAACCAATAATCTTGTACGACATGCATTTTCATGTGTGGCATTAGCATGGTAAGAGCAAGCGGTGGCCGAATCAGTAGAGAACTGGCCTGCAGTCCTAATGGAACCAGGTTCAAATCCCGGCTGGGGCAGGGAACAGTTTAAGGATTTGAATATCATTAAAACAGACTATACAGTACTACCTGACGACCCGTAGACATGTCATAAAAATACCCCCTCAAATACCAGTACACCAGTCCTGTATGAGACAGCCCTAGCATGTACTCAATATGGACAGTGGGTGTTAGTGCCAAAGTGGTGACATGTGGAGGTGTGTGGAATGTAGGAGGACTATTGGGTCATGATAACAGGCTATGAAGCCTATACCCAGAGTCAGACACATAAAAAAATAACAAATAATAAAAAGCCACACGTATAGTTCATTGCCGTCCACAGATCTCTCCCGCATCTTAGATTCTTCACGAGAAGGAGTCTCAAGCCAGTGTAGCCAGATTTCCCAGTGGTAATTTATCTTTCACTCACAGTATTCCATCACAGACACTGAAAAAGAAGCTGTGAAAAAAAATGCGAGATACACGAGTTTCCTCTCAATTGGAAATCTGCCTGAACACTTTGCCTGCGATGCATCAAAGGCAGGCACTGCGGGCTCAAACCCTTCCCCTTTCTCCCATACGAAGGTCTCCATTGTCCCCATACATGGTCTGTGGTGTCTGCAGTGACGGCCACGTTCATGCGAACCCCGCTGTCCTCGGCCTCTTCTACAGCCAATACACCCACTTGCATTGTTTTTTAAACGGCAGGGTAAAGGGGAAAACAGGTTGAAACAGTGATGATTTATCATGCAATGATGCCTGGGGAACGTGTGATGTTGCCTTGTGTAGCCAACCACGTGGTTAGCAATGTGTCAGTGAGGGCTTACATGAGGGACCAGGGGACCAGGCTGGGGAGATATTCTTCGCGAAGTCCCAGGCTGGAGGTGTGTAGGGGGTGATAACATGGTGGTGATTCCTAGGCACCACGTAGGAGGCTGGGCGGCCCAAATGTGACATTTATGCCATATGTGACTTCTTGCTGCCCAATCCTTGTTGTCAGAGTCCAAAACCTTAGAGGACTCCCAAGCCATCAGAAAGGTGGGAGAATTCAGCAGGGACTGGAGGATCGCCTGGTTCACTCTCGAGTAGCAGTGTGGAGAAACGGGAAGAGGCATGGGTGGGCATCCGGAGCACATCATTCTCCACATAATAACTCCTTGCTCAGATGTCGTCTCCCCACCCAAGGATAGCAATGCCGTCATCTCTGGCACTCTACCAATTGCATTTTCAATTAACCCCTCCCTTGCATGAGTGGAGGCTTGACAGGGGTGGCCATGGCAGGGGCTAGGCGGTCATCCGTAGTGGCAAGCGATTCAGATAATATGGAATCAGATTCCATAGCTCTGTACACTATAGTTTCCGTGGCTGATCAGCACTGTCACTTTCCTGCCTCCTATATGCATACATCACACACTGATTACTACGGTGGCAAACAGTGTGGATATGTTGCCCAAGAAGCCCTGAACACATGTTTTTCTTGGACGGCAGTGTCCATCATCTAAGTGTTAGGGGTTATTCCACTCGAGCCTGTGGCAGGGGTTATTCCAAATGAAGCCTGTGGCAGCGATAGAAATCTTCAATATTCTATCTATCTATCTGTCTATTGCCAGACGCCTCAATCCCGTTCGGGGTGGCCACAAACAAATCGCCTCCACGTCGCCCTGTCCCCCGCCATTTCACTCCCCCGCTCCCAACTCACACACCCCTCTCTCATATACCTCTCCACCCCATCCCTCCATCTCATTCTCGGCCTCCCCCTCCCTCTTCCCCTCTCCACCTCACTCATATACACTCTCTTCGTCAGTCTCTCACCCTCCATCCTCTCCACAGATAAATATTCACTTTGGAGTGGCCTCTTTTTGTCTGAAGGTTAAATACGGTCGTCAGTGGCCTTTTTCAGACGCGAGAAAATTTACGTTTTGTTCTGCTACAGGCGAATTATTGTATTAAAGTTTTGAAGAGCCTGTTGTCATATAAAGGTTACACACAATCGCCATTAACTCACTGACGACAACAGAATTTAACTATATTATCCTTGCTACTTGTTCCCATGCTAAAGTTACGAAGACAAAATCTCGAATGATCTCTGCAATGTAGAACGGACTCTTTGCCATGCATTGTTTTATGGACTGTGCAGAGAGCTCTTTTTCTCGGAGGGTTCAAGTCAACGTCAGTGACGTTTCAAGAGAAGGTAAAAATAAACTTGGACAATTAACCTTACTTTACATGCAGGATCTTTTCACATCACATCACAGAACTAGGTTCTTTTATATATCAACAGGTACAGAGTAGGACACAATAGAACTAGAACAACTTACAGACTTACTCAAATTAGATCAACCGGACACTTCTGTTAAAAGAGCACACAGTAAATGGGAAGTTACGTTACTATTCATTTATACAAGTTAACAAATACAAATATTTTACTTACAATGAGACGTCTTGGAATACTTTTTGCACTGACACTAAATAACTTAAACTAAGGAGACTGACTTGGAAGAGGCTCGACAGGAGAGTGAGTGCCAATTCCACCTCTAGCTAGTCTTGATATAAACAAATAGCCATGCCGCATCTCTTCTGTCTTATCTGACAAAAGGTCTACTATCGCTTTCCAGTTATTAGCTTAACATGGCGGTCACAAGATGTTGTTCTTGCTGGGGTTGGTTACAGCACTGTCTGGGGGTGGTCCTCTTGAGATTCCATCTGTCTCCTTTTCCCTGCATGTAACCTGAAACTGGTTGACCTCCCAGGTAAAGGTTCCTCGTCTATCAGTACCGATAATGCTCCTTCCTGACAGGGTCACAGCTGAGCAAACACCTGGCATGGGAACTTGAGCCGCTGAGGTCAGCCGAGATGCATCGTGTCTTGAGTGTACAGATCGTGGCTGGTGCAGATTAGCAGCCAGTGATAGTTGTCCGGTGATACTGTAGCTGTCTCCCTAAAGACAGAAGTTTTAAGAAGGAGTTTCTGTACACATCACAAAGTTCATCCTAGACATACAGTCTGCCACGGATGGTGTACATCCAGGGTGTACTATGGAAGAATAGGACCCTTAAGAGGGTCGTGATCTGAATACACAGCAATAGGAGTTAAACCTGAACCAATATATACTGAGAAATGTTATAGGACAAGCATGAGTGCAAGGAGTTTCTTTCAATAGCGGGATACTTCTGAGCAATATCTTGCTAATATAGCAAGTAGGTAGTTCTTGTAACAGGACTGCAGCGTTACCAAGGCCACTTGCATCAACAGCTAATTTGAAAGATTTACTAAAATTTGGGACTTGAAGCACTGCCTGACCAGACAGATGTGCCTTAACCCTGATGGTTAGGGATCTAGTGCACCACGCCCTTACCATATGAGGGCATTTACCCCAAAACTGTTTTCAATCCATCATGGCTCATTAACTACAGCACCTAGAGCTTTCAATTAAAGATTAGACCACTCACCAATCCTTCATCTCATCACTGCAAGTGTCCCCAGGTCTCTCACTGGAGACACTAGAGGTAGGTGATGAATGGAGATAACTTTGGGGATTGTGGTGAGTCACATCTGTACGAGCTGACAAGATGGTGGCTAGGGTGAGCTGGCCACATGCCAACCTGGGACAGACAGAGCTGCCCCACTCCCACTTGCCCACACTTCCCCTTTCCCACCGCTCTTCATCTTCCCCTGTTACTTTCCCATGAATGAATCTCTCACATCCTGTATGAGTGGCTCGCCTATTTCGTATGTTTAATTCCTCCAGGTGTTTGAGTGACATTGTGCCATATGGTGTGTAGGAGGAGAGAACAACAAGGCTTATATATAACAATAGACATGAAAGACTCATTTCACTCTTGCTCAAGCACGTTGTCACTTTCATTTTCACTTGTGGTCATTTTTTATACCTTTTTTTTTTTTTTCATCTTCTGGAAGAAAGGTGGTACCTGCCAAGCGTAGGGCTAGAGGAGAGGTATACAGGGCGAAGTCTGAGTCACGGAGACTTTTGCTTGTTAACCTAATTCATGGGGAAAGGAAAAATATGATATTTAAGGTGGCAAATCAGGTGAAGAGGGATAATCAGGATATTATAGGTGAGCAGTGTGTGAAGAATGATGAGGGAAGGGTAGTGGTGAACAGTAGGGATATTAAATATGCATGGAGAAAGCATTATAGCCGGTTGTTGAATGAGCAGTTTGACTGGGACAGGGAAGGTTTGGATCCAGCAGATCCAGTGTTTGGCCCTTGACCTTTGATTGATGCTGCTACTGTGAGTGAGGCAATAGGCAGGATGAAGGTAGGGAAGGCAGCTGGGTTGGAAGGTGTCTGGGTTGACCGCCGAAATGTTGAAGGCCTCAGGAGATATAGGGGTGAGGTTAGTCTCTGACCTGATAAATATGATTATTTATGAGTGTGTTGTCCCTGGTGATTGGCTAAAGAGTGTAACTGTAAATGTGTATAAAGGGAAGGGTGATGCCCTGGCAAAAGGAAATTATAGAGGTATAAAGCTTTTAGATCAGATAATGAAGGTAATGGAGAGTTTTAGAAGGTATGATTAGAGAAAGAGTGAATATTGATGAGATGCAGTTTAGGTTTATGCCAGGTAGGGGGACCACTGATGCCATATTCATTGTTCGACAGCTTCAAGAAAAATATATTGGTAGGAGAAGGGACCTGTATTTTGTTTCTGTTGATTTGGAAAAGGCCTTTGACTGAGTGCCTAGAAAGGTGGTGAAGTGGGCAATGAGAAAGCTTGGCTTGGAGGAGTGGCTGGTCAGGGTGGTTATGACTATGCATGTGGGTGCTCGCACCCAGGTAAGAATGAATGGAGATTTGAGTGATGAGTTTTCCGTCAATGTTGGTATGCATCAGGGGTTAGTTTTGAGTCTCATGTTGTTTATCATGGTACTTGAAGCCCTCTCACGTGACTTTAGAAACGGACTTCCGTGGGAGATGTTGTATGTTGACGATTTGGTGTTGATTGCAGTGAATGAAAGAGAGGTGGAGGAAAGGTGTAGGAAGTGGAGAGATGGTATGGGGCACAAGGGTTTAAGGGTAAATGCAGATAAAAAAAAAGTGATGATATCTAGGGTTCGTGGCGGTACTGTCAAAGACGAGGGAGAGTGGCTATGTGCAGTTTGCCACAAGGGCGTGGGAAGTAATTCCATCTTGTGCGGTGTTTGTGATAAATGGGTGCACAAGAGATGTAGTGGTATCAGAGGTAGACTGCGAGATAATGCTGATTTTGTGTGTACGGCGTGTCGGGGAGAGCAGATGGAGATTGTTAGGCGTGAAAGGATTGAACTTGCTGGTGAATCTCTTGAGTGTGTGGAAGAGTTTTGTTATCTGGGAGACATGTTGTGTGCTGGAGGTGGAGCTGGAGCTAGCTCTGTGGCTAGGGTGAGAAGTGGTTGGAAGAAGTTCAGGGAGCTGTTGCCTCTCCTGACATTGAGAGGACTCTCCCTATGTGCTAAGGGGTCTTTGTATGCAGCATGTGTTACGAGTGTAATGCTGTATGGTAGTGAGACCTGGGCAGTGAAGGAGGAGGATATTCGCCGGCTCAGACGTACAGAAATGACAATGATTAGGTGGATGTGTAGTGCGTCCCTGCGTGCAAGGTCTGGGGGGGCTGGGTTTACAATGGAAGAGTTGAGAGGTAGGTTGGGACTGGAGTGTATTGGTGTTGTGATGAGGAGAGGTAGATTGAGATGGTTTGGACATGTGGAGAGAATGGGGGATGATAATTGGGTGAGGAAGGTGAGAAGTGTTAATATTGGGGGTGGGGTTATGAGGGGTAGACCGAGAAAGACATGGGACGAGGTCATTAAGTTTCTTTTTTTTTTTTTATGTGACTGCCTCTGGGCACAGCCTGCTTTCAAGGCCCAGTAGTCCTCCTACGTACCGCACAACTCTACATGTCACCACTTCGGCGCTAACACCCACCGTCCTTACTGAATACATGCTAGGGCTGTCTCATACAGGACTGGTGTATTGGTATTAGCGGGGGTATTTTTACGACATGTCGGCGGGCCTTCTGGTAGATCAGTAAAGTCTGATTTTATGAAATTCAAATCCTTAAACAGTTCCCTGCCACAGCGGGATTTGAACCCGGGTCCGTCAGGACTGCAGGCCAACTCTCTACCGATTGAGCCACCGCCTCCCCATGTGACCTCAGGGTTAAGGGACTGAATAGGGAGGCTGCAATGGATCATGCAGTATGGAAAGCCGCCATTAGGTGACCAAGGCCGATGCATGGAAGCATGTTGGAGCCTTAAAAAAAAAAAAAAAAAAAAAAAAAACGAAAAACGAAAAAAACGAAAAATTAGTGTCTTGTGTATAAAGGGCGCTTATTTGGCTAAGTTCTTACTCCACAAAAGGAATGGGAGTAAATTCTAAACTGTTATTTGTCACAATACATTTTCATTTATACTGCAAGACCATGTTAATTTTCACTCGAGCTCATTTTTAAAATCAAGGTATATACTCTACGATACAAAAGCACTGTGCAGTACTTGCTCCAAAAGACCACTGTAACTCCGTTTTCATACCATGTACAGTACTTGCTCAAAAAAATACTTTCACTTTTCACTCCAACACTTGCTTTCTGTGCCGGATGTTACAAAAACAATGTGCAGCTTTGGTCATAACACTTATTTTAATCCGAGGCGTCCCATTAATGTATGAATACGTCGTCACCAGGGCCGGACTCAGGGGTGGGACCACGGGGCCTGGGCCCCGGGCCTCCCACCAGAAGGGTCCTCCCACTAAACGTTGGGCAACTTGACATTTGGTATTTTTCATTACCAAAACGGCCGATTTGGTAATGAAAAATCCGTCAGATAATGAATAAGCATGATTTGGTATTGGATTTGGAGATGGTAATGAACTTGATTGGATGATGTACTCAATTAATTTGTTAGCTTTTAGAACATGAAAATACAGAACATATGCCATTAATTTTCAAACGAATAATTTTTTCCCTTATACATGTACCTATATTGTCAAGGGGTAAATACATGAATAATCTTTCTTTAAGAAATTTGGTAATGACACTGATAATGCCCTGGCTCTGAACATTGGTGTGTCACAGCTTCATCCAGTCTGTTCTGTTCGAAATCAGGGTGTTCATTTTAATTCAACGTTAAAATACAAGGAACATATTAGACAAGTTGTCAGAGGGTGCAACTTGCATACCAGAAATCTGTACTTTGTGAGAAAATTCCTGAATAGACGTTGCCTCGTAACATTGGTTCATGCAGTGGTCTTGTCTCGTGTTGATTATTGTAATTCACCGTGGATTGGCCTTCCAAATAATATATTAACAAAAGTTCAGTTTGTGTTGAACAGGGCAGCAAGGTCCATCTTTGGTCTCCCCCCGGGAACCTCGACTACACCATTCCTAATTGAGCTTAACTGGTTACCAGTAAAGGCTAGAACTGAATTTAAACTGTTTTATTACATTCAAGGTGCTTAAGTTTGGTGAACCGAAGTATTTTGCTGAATTGCTAAAACTCCCATCGGCACGCCCGGGTGTGATGTTACGTAGTGAAGATGATTCTCTGTGTCTTGACGAGCCTGGAGCCATTCACCAGTCATCTTTCTCTGATCGTTCTTTTGTGTATAGAGCCCCTAGATTATATAACAGATTGCCATTGTCCATGAGACAACTCTTTTCTGCTGAATCCTTCAAGTGACAGCTGAAAGCCTTTCTTTTTTCAAAATGCTATGACCTGAAGAGAGGTACTATGACGGATGATTATAGTTATAGGGTTTAATTATTGCCACTTTCATATATATATATATATATATATATATATATATATATATATATATATATATATATATATATATATATATATATTGTTACATAGCCTATGATTTCATCATCCTTTGTGTAATTTTAACGCTCAGTATGCTGCATGTTTGATCACGAGCGTGTTCTGCCTCAGTTCCCCCCTTCTACCGTTATAGTAGAGTAAGTCGACATTTCTGTTATTCAGTGTGGGATTGTCTTCTCTTTGTCCCCATGGCTTCATTTGCGCGTCCTTATTACAAGTTGTATCAAGCTCTCCTGGCCCCTATATAATGAGCTCAGTCTCTGCATCATTGCCACTTAGATCTGCTCCTCATTTTGTTCACATCTCTGTCCTCCCCTGTACAGATATTATTATTGTGAGTGCTCAAGAAATCTCCAACCATCTAGCAGCTGTGTGTAATTTGAGTATAACTGTTGTTGCATTTTTTCTTGTACTGTGTAGCATAAGTTTAATTTGAGGGCCTAGTGAGGTTTTTGTAATTCATGTAGGGTTCTTTATGTCAGTCATTTTTGATAATAGATTGTATCTGTAATTATTTATCTGGCATTCACTGAGTATTATCTGGTATCTCATTTTATCAGGGCTGACTTAGATAAATTTACTCTTGCTAATTTCGTGTTAATAGAGGCTATTGCAGTTAACCATATATTTAACCTGTTTTTGCCATTACATTATCCTTATGAGTCCTGAATGTTTTGTTGTTGGTTTGAGCATTAAACTTTAACTTGTAATTTTACCTAACTCTTTGTTTTGAACCTGGAACTTTACGGGACAGTAGTGATTTTTAGTATTCTCACTTAGAGTGTACATTATCTTTCTCTGTTCCGTAACATAAATTTGGCGACCTCATATCAGGATATTCAGGATATTATCATAAGGATATTGTTTGATATTTTGTGACTGTGATATATTCATGATGGCTACTATTTCTACACTTGATGAAGCCAAAGATTTTTTGTCAAATGTGCAAACAGTGTGCGATATAGAAAACAGAACAAAGAATGAACTTAAGATTGTTGCTCAACAATTGGGATTTGTTGTTCGCTCTCATCAGTCTAAAGATCAGATTGTTGCCATGATTAATGAAAGCTTGTTCAATGTAACTCCTCCAAATGAGCAAACGCAGATTGAATTAGCTAAGTTACAGCTAGCCCTGCAGGAGGCTAAGGCTAAAGAAGCTGAATTTCAGGCCCGTTCTAAAGAGGCTGAGGCACAAGTTGAAATTGCTAGGATTCAGGCAGACCATGAGTATCGCATGAAACAAGGTGGAACTGGATCATCTAGCTCTGATGATTTTGATGTGGCTAAAAATGTTAAACTTGTCCCTCCTTTTAATGAATCTGATTTAACAAAGTATTTTCAGTTGTTTGAGAGGGTAGCTACAGGTTTTAATTGGCCTAAGGAGTATTGGCCAGTACTCCTTCAAACTGTTCTCACCGGTAAAGCTCAAGTAACTTATGCATCTTTGCCTCAGGATCAGTCTGATAATTATGATGTAGTTAAGAGCTTGATTCTTAAGGCCTATGAGCTTGTTCCTGAAGCTTATAGAGTAAAATTTAGGACAACTTATAAGCAAGATAAGCAATCCCATGTTGAGTATGCAAAAATCAAAGAAGATTTGTTAGAGCAGTGGTTAAATTCTAAGAATGTGGATTCTGATTTTGGTAAATTTAAGCAGATGATTTTGCTGGAGGATTTCAAAAGGTGTATTAGTAAAGATGTAAGCCTATATCTTGATGAGAAAAGAATAGATAATTTGTCTGATGCTGCAGTTTTAGCTGATGAGTATGTTCTCACTCACAAGAGATATTCTAGAGAAAAAGGGAAAGCTGAGAGTAAGTACGTTGCCTCTACTCAGAGTACAGGTAACAGGAAAGAGAATAAAGATGATGTTTCTCAGGAAGTAAATACCAGCTCCACCTCTAGATTTCAGAAAAGTAAATGTACTTATTGTAGTAAGCTTGGTCATACTACGGAGAGATGTTTCAGGAGACAGCGTGATGTGAACAAAAAGGAGTCTTTAAATATTCAGTCAATTGGTCTAGTGTCCACTCTTGAGAGTTCCCAGAATTCTTTAACTGAGTTAACTGAACCTGCTTTGAGGGGTAACTTAAATTCTCATGATGGAGCTCCTCTTTTGAGCAGTAACGTGGGTGACACTCTCAAGAGTTCATGTGCTAATTTCCTGTCTGATGGTTTTGTCAGTCCTCTGGACAGTAATGACAGGAAATCAGTTAAAATATATCGTGATACAGGTGCTTGCCAATCCCTTATGCTGACCAGTGTTCTAGGCTCTAATGTTAATTCCTCTGATGAAACTGTAATCTTACAAGGTGTAGGGAATAATTACTTCTCTGTTCCTCTGTGCAGAGTGAATTTAGAGTCTGGTTTTGTTAATGGTTCCGTTATGGTTGGGTTGGTTGAGACACTCCCAATGTCAGGTGTAACTTTCTTACTTGGTAATGATATTGGTGGAAGTCAAGTGTGTCCAGCTCCTCAGTTGTCTAGTGAGCCAGTGGCTGCGACCCAGGATTGTGATGTCCCTGATGTGTTCCCTGCATGTGCTGTCACTAGGGCTAAGTCTAAAGTTACTGGTGATTTAGAGGATAATGATGATGATGATGTTATCCTAGCTGACACTTTTCTTGCTAATTTGGACCACTCACCAGATGAGGCAGTACCCCGTAGTGTTGATAATTTGTCTCGTCAAGAGTTGGTTGAGTTGCAGGTTGCTGACCCTGAGCTGAAAGGTCTAGCTAACTCTGCTTACAGTGAAGAAGAGTCAGCCGGTGCTTCTACTTGTTATTATGTAAAGTCAGGAGTACTTATGAGGAAGTGGAGACCCCCAACAGCATCAGCCGACTGTGAATGGGAGGTTGTACATCAAGTTGTCATCCCTCGTGTTTGTAGGCAGGATATCATTAGAGTGGCTCATGATTCCAGTTTGGCAGGACACCTTGGAGTGAGGAAGACTGTGGCACGCATTTTGAAACACTTCTACTGGCCAGGTATCTTCAGGGATGTTTCCTGGTATTGTAAGTCTTGTCACACCTGTCAAGTTGTGGGGAAGTGTAATCAGACCGAAAAGGTTGCACCTCTAGTTCCCATTCCTCCTTTTGAGGCGCCTTTCACCCGTGTGTTGATGGATATTGTGGGCCCTCTTCCTAAGACTTCTTCAGGATTTTCTTATGTGTTGACCATGATTGATATGGCTACTCGTTATCCTGAAGCCATTCCACTTAGAAACATCTCAGCAAAGAACGTGGTTAAGGAAATGCTAGGGTTCTTCACAAAGTTTGGTCTGCCCAAGGAGGTACAGTCAGACCGAGGAAGTAATTTCATGTCAAATGTTTTCAAGCAGTCTCTGAAAGAGTTGGGCATCTCCCAGATCACGTCTTCAGCTTACCATCCCCAGACCCAAGGAGCGTTGGAGAGATATCATCAAACACTCAAATCGATGCTCAAGAAATACTGTTTGGAACATCAGAAAGACTGGGATAAAGGTCTTCCATTCGTTGTGTTTGCTGCAAGAGAATCTCCAAATGAATCACTGGGCTTCTCACCTTTTGAACTACTGTTTGGCCATGAAGTAAGAGGACCCCTTAAGTTACTCAAGGAATGCTGGCTGTCGGAGGAAGATGACGTCAACCTGCTGGAGTATGTGATGAAGTTCAAAGAACGGCTGTCCACTGCTTTACAGCTGGCGAGAGAGAATTTAGGAGCTGCTCAGGAGAAGAGGAAGACTTGGTATGATAAGAAGTCCAGGTTACGCCACTTTCAGCCAGGAGATCAAGTTTTGATTCTGCTACCAGTTCATGGGCAACCTCTTCAAGCCAAGTTTAGTGGTCCTTATTTCGTGGAGAAGAAACTCAGTGATGTCAGCTATGTCATCGCCACACCAGATCGTAGAAAGAGCAAGCAACTATGTCACATCAACATGCTAAAGTTATATCACAGGCGGGACGAAAATAATCCAGTCTGCACTGTAGCTGTTCCACCCGAGTCTGCAAGTGAAGCTCTCCCATGCAGTATGAGCCTGAGTGATAGTTTGGGGAAGAATCCTGATATCATGAATGATCTCCAGACTAAGCTTTCTCATCTACCACCCAAGGAAAGGCAGGAGTTTTCGGCATTACTGCAGGAGTACCCGCAAGTGTTCCGTGCCACTCCAGGAAGAACCACTGTGTTGATGCATGATGTCGATGTTGGAGACGCAAAGCCAATTAAATTGCCTCCTTACCGTGTGAACCCAGTGAAAGTTCCTCTCATCCAGAAGGAGCTTGGCTACCTGTTGGACCACAAGATGATTGAGCCCTGTCAGAGCGAGTGGAGTTCTCCTGTCACTCTAGTCCCTAAGCCAGGTGGGTCACAGAGGCTTTGCATTGACTACAGACGTGTTAATCAGATAACCAAAACAGACACTTACCCTCTCCCTCGCGTGGAAGATTGCATAGACAAGATCGGAAAGGCTAGGTACATAAGTAAGTTTGATTTGTTAAAGGGATACTGGCAAGTACCTATGACTGAACGTGCTAGGGAGATCTCATGTTTTGTAACACTAGGAAAGGCTTTTGCATGTTCTGTAATGCCGTATGGTATGAAGAATGCACCAGCCACATTTCAGAAGCTCATGAATGTTGTAACAGAGGGTTTGGCAGGGTGTGTTGTTTATATTGATGATGTATTAATCTTCAGTGACAACTGGAAAGATCACCTATGCCATGTCAGTAAATTTCTTGACCGTTTAGTTCATGCTAATCTTGTAGCTAATTTATCAAAGTGTGAGTTTGGTCAAGCTAAAGTTCAGTACCTTGGGTATGTAATTGGTGATGGACATGTTGCACCACCAGGAGCTAAGGTTCAGGTTATAAGTGATCTTCCCAGACCTAAAAGTAGGAAAGAGCTACAAAGATTTTTGGGAATGGTAGGTTATTACAGGAGATTTGTTCTTAACTTTTCTATTCTTGTATCACCACTTACAGACCTACTGAAAAAGGGAGTTAAATTTGTCTGGACCGATAACTGTGAATCCTCTTTCAACAAACTTAAAGCTATTCTATTAAGTCAGCCAGTGCTCGCTACTCCAAATTTTGCTAAGCCTTTTAAGATGGCTGTTGATGCAAGTGATACAGGAGCTGGGGCTGTTTTGCTGCAAGAGGATGATCAGGGTATTGAACATCCTGTATCTTATTACAGTAAGAAGTTCACTCCACCTCAAAAGAACTACTCAACTATTGAGCAAGAGCTTTTGGCCTTGATTTTGGGTTTACAGCATTTTTCATTTTATTTGTGTTCTGGTTTTGACCCCATAGTCATTTATACCGATCACAACCCACTGAAATTCCTTAGTAAGTTTAAAGATAAAAATCAGAGATTGACAAGATGGAGTCTACTTCTTCAGGAGTATTCATTAGACATACAACATGTCAAGGGGAAAGAAAATGTTATTGCAGATTGCTTATCTAGACTTTAGACAGATTGTTTTAGAGTAATAAGAAATTTCCTTTGTAAATTTCTTTTTCTTTGTGGGGAGGTGTTACATAGCCTATGATTTCATCATCCTTTGTGTAATTTTAACGCTCAGTATGCTGCATGTTTGATCACGAGCGTGTTCTGCCTCAGTTCCCCCCTTCTACCGTTATAGTAGAGTAAGTCGACATTTCTGTTATTCAGTGCGGGATTGTCTTCTCTTTGTCCCCATGGCTTCATTTGCGCGTCCTTATTACAAGTTGTATCAAGCTCTCCTGGCCCCTATATAATGAGCTCAGTCTCTGCATCATTGCCACTTAGATCTGCTCCTCATTTTGTTCACATCTCTGTCCTCCCCTGTACAGATATTATTATTGTGAGTGCTCAAGAAATCTCCAACCATCTAGCAGCTGTGTGTAATTTGAGTATAACTGTTGTTGCATTTTTTCTTGTACTGTGTAGCATAAGTTTAATTTGAGGGCCTAGTGAGGTTTTTGTAATTCATGTAGGGTTCTTTATGTCAGTCATTTTTGATAATAGATTGTATCTGTAATTATTTATCTGGCATTCACTGAGTATTATCTGGTATCTCATTTTATCAGGGCTGACTTAGATAAATTTACTCTTGCTAATTTCGTGTTAATAGAGGCTATTGCAGTTAACCATATATTTAACCTGTTTTTGCCATTACATTATCCTTATGAGTCCTGAATGTTTTGTTGTTGGTTTGAGCATTAAACTATGACTTGTAATTTTACCTAACTCTTTGTTTTGAACCTGGAACTTTACGGGACAGTAGTGATTTTTAGTATTCTCACTTAAAGTGTACATTATCTTTCTCTGTTCCGTAACAATATATATATATATATATATATATATATATATATATATATATATATATATATATATATATCCTGATGAAGTATGTAGTGTATATGAGAGATGTCACAATTCTTGTACTTGTAAAAATAATATGTATGTCTGTCGAGCGCTTGAGAATTCCCTAAGGAAGAACTGGCGCTTTTGAGAAACAAAAAAAAAGATTATTATTATTATTATTATTATTATTAATGAAGAACTGAATCTGGGAATGAAATTTGAAGAATTTGGTTATATACCCATGTTCATATCTGGCAGCCCTGGAGCCGGTGCCAGCCGCCAACAAGTATTCATATTTGATCACTTGTTGTCACTGTCAGAGGGTTTCATTCCTGTCATCGATCAGTTCATAGCTTCTCTTAACCAACGGCTGCATGCGTATGAACTGATGTCAGGTGGCTTTGGCTGCTTCGGACGACTGACAAAACTATCCTCTGAATAGCTGTCTAAAGCAGCCAAGAAATTACTGGATGTCTATCACAACGATCTGGAGACTACATTTCCTGAAGAGCTCATCCAGTTTGCTGTTTTTGCGAATATTATGCTGACGAAGAGCCGAACGACATTAGCGCTGAGCTAATTCTTTACAAACTTATCCACGATAAGCATGTGCTAGATATTTTCCCCAATGTGGAGGTAGCCTTGAGAATGTACCTGGCTGTAATGGTGAGCAACTGCAGTGCTGAGCGTTTTTTTTTTTTTTTTTAAGCTGAAATTGATTGCGAATCGCCTATGAACAAGCAGGACAGGAGTGACTTGTGAATCTGACAGTCATGAACACTGAGTCGGACATCCTACGCTCATTGGATTTTGATGATTTAATAAGAAACTTTTCCTTTAGAAAATTGCGGAAAGCACCTGGACTAGACCAGATTTCTAGAAACTGTTCGTTCAATGAACAGTCTATACAAGTGCTGAGTTGTGGGTGCACGCATGAGTTATTTTTGTTGCTTTTCTTGCTTCATGATTATTCTGTTTTGTGTGATATGCTAGGAAGTGTTCAGTGCATTTCAAGGCTGCTCTGTTTTTCTCATTCAGAGCTAATTAATATGGAGATTTTTCGGAAAGTATCGTTTTTACCTGATCTCTAATGACATCAATTTCTGAATACAGTATCACAGGTCGTCGGGAGCGAGTTGTATCGTGCAAGCGAGCATATCGTTGCAACAGTGCGAGGGTTAAGAATGTATTTTCATTTTGCACCATGCTAATTTGATACTTGGGATGGGCCCCCCACCAAAACGGGTCCCAGGCCCCCCACATCCCTAATCCGGCACTGGTCGTCACATTTTGTCACTGACTCCCGTCAACATATCGATACATTTTGCAATTGCAAGGTCCATCATTGCACAATTTTTAAATTTTGCATGTGATTTTTGGTACGCCAATGCAGGACACCTTCCTCTACCCGCCGCAAGGCAGGAACACTCCCCGACCCTGC
This sequence comes from Coenobita brevimanus, assembly GCF_032717465.1. Classification (NCBI taxonomy): domain Eukaryota; kingdom Metazoa; phylum Arthropoda; class Malacostraca; order Decapoda; family Coenobitidae; genus Coenobita; species Coenobita brevimanus. Next base: position 17,106,701 of record NC_137056.1, on the reverse strand, counting down.
GCGACCCCCATGCGCCCTTGTCTCAGTCACTCACCTGTTAGCAGTGACCCCGTAAAGATATAGCGCGCCGAGGCCTCTCTGACAACGAAATTCAAGCCGCCCTTGATGCCTTCACAGGCGAGAGTGATTCCCCAATCGATGATGATGTGAAGGACAAAGATTACATGGTGCCGGAGGAGGAAACAAACAGCAGTGATGAGGAGGTACCATCGCCAAGGAAGCGGCGGTTTGTCACGTACCGTGGGGCTAGAGAAGGCCAGCCTGGACCAAAAAACATATGCACACACCTTTCTCCAGCCTCCGGACGAAGGGTCTGACGAGGATGAGGACGAGGACGGAGCAGTTGGACGTGGTGTTACGAGGATGAGGACAAGGACGGATCAGTTGGACGTGGTGTTACCTTGCGGTGGGGAAAGGAGAGGATTTCGCCGTGAGGAGCTGAAGGGGTGGGAAGGAGGAAAATAAGGTATGGGGCTTTTGCTTTGTCTGGGGAAGGTGCAAGTGGTGTGGCAGGAGTGAGCAGTGAAAGGGAAAGTGGTGGTGGCAGGGAGGCAGCTCCTGGACAAGCACGTGGTGCACCTGGGCAGTGGGCAGGTAAGGAGCAGCTGCACCCTAGCACCTCTTTCTCCCCACAAGATTCCTGCACTTCTTCCCCACAGCCCCGTGATGTGGGGAAAGGAAGTAAAGGGAAGAGAAAGGGGAAGGAAAAAGGGAGAGGGAAGAGGAGTGCGAGTGGGGAAGGGTGCAGCTCTCCACCTCCCCAACCACCCCCACCACCCTCTCCTCCCCACCCCGATGAAGGCGACGATGGGAACGTTGGTGTGTAGTGGGACTGGGAAGATGGGAATGACTTCATGCCTATCATTCACCAGTTCATAGAGGAGTGGCGGTCTGGCTGTACGTACCCAGAAAGAGACACCGTTTTGGGTTCAAGATCTTGGATATCTGTGACTGCAAGACTGGTTACGTGCAAGACTTAGCCTTGTACACTGGCACACAGACTGACATAACAGAAAATCAAAGTATTGGACTCTCAGGGGCCGTGATGAAGACCATAATAGAGCAGTATCTTCATTGCAGTCACGTCTTGAACCTGGACAACTGGTACGCTAGTCCCCTTCCCGCTCAGTTCTTCCACCTTTACAACACCAGAGTCGGTGGCACTGTGAAGAAAAAAAAAAAAAAAAAAAAACGCCGACATATGGTCAATGTTGGGAGGAAACTCGACAAAAATGAGGTGGTTGCTTTCAAATCAAATAACATCCTTGCCACCGTATGGAACCACAACAGGGAAGTTTTCCTCCTGATGCACCGCACAGACTCCTTGGATTACTGCAGCGAGAGGAGGTTCCACGTGTGGAAACTGGAGTCAGTACTGGACTACAATGTCAACATGAGGCAAGTAGACCAGTCTGACTCCATGATATCCAGTGTGGAATGTGCCAGGACCACGAAGACGTGGTAAAAAAAGCTATTTTTCCACTTGCTCGACATAACGGTCCTCAACGCCCACCACTTCCACACCTTGACTATGGGAACTTTGGAGACCTTCGAGGGGTTGGTGAGGGAGCTGTCTCGGGAAATCATCGCAAAATATGCAGGGGACAGGCCCCACCACCGGCCCCGCCCCGCCACTGCCCCCCAGACTCCCCTACGCCTCTCAGGACGCCACTTCCCTACCACCACCCCTCCTCAACTGAACCATCCTAGACCCCAGCGCCGTGCCATGTATGCAGTCATTCAAAAGTGAGAGGATCCACTCAAAGAAGAGAGACGAGGTACGAGTGTATCGATTGCAACGTAGGAATGTGTGTTGAGCCGTGTCTCCAAGAATACCACACCCTAGTGCATTACTGATACTGTGTGTGCTTGTGACAATATGATGCTCACGATAATAGTAAGGGCTGTAAATATGCGAAAATATGACACTCAATATAATACTAAGGCCTGTAATTATGACTATTGTTGACTGGTTAGTAAGATTGTTGAATGTGTGCTTTGAGAAAGGTATGGTGCCAATTGACTGGGCAAGTGCTTGTGTGGTCCCGTTGTATAAAGGCAAGGGTGATAAGTATGAATGTACTAGCTTTAGGGGTATAAGTCTGTTGAGTGTTGTAGGTAAGGTGTATGGTAGAGTGTTAATTATTAGAGTTAGAGAGGGTACAGAGGGAGTGATTAGTGATGAGCAGTGTGGCTTTAGGAGAGGGAGGGGATGCGTTGATCAGGTGTTTGCTGTGAGACAAGTGTGTGAAAAGTATTTAGCGAAAGGCAAGGATGTGTTTTGGGCATTTATGGATTTAGAGAAAGCGTATGATAGAATTGATAGGGAGGCTTTGTGGACTGTTTTAAGATTGTATGGACTTGATGGTAGGTTACTAAAAGGGGTGAAAAGTTTTTATGTAAATAGTAGAGCGTGTGTAAGAGTGGGAAATGCTGTGAGTGATTGGTTTCCCGTGAGAGTGGGGCTGCGACAGGGATGTGTGATGTCGCCTTGGTTGTTTAATATTTACATGGATGGTGTTGTAAGGGAGGTGAATGCAAGAGTTTTAGGTGGTCTGAGTCTGGTAAATGTTGATGGAGGAGAGTGGAATCTGAAGCAGCTGCTGTTTGCAGATGATACTGCACTGGTGACTGATTCAGAGGAGAGATTGAGACAGTTGGTAGAGGAGTTTGGAAGGGTGTGTGAAAGGAGGAAATTGAAAGTAAATGAGAATAAGAGTAAAGTGATGAAGTGTACGAGGTTGATAGATGGTAGGGGGATGAATATAGTTTTGAATGGTGAGTTGCTTGAGGAGGTAGATTGTTTTAAATATCTAGGGTCACATGTTGCTGTGGATGGAAGAATAGATGCAGAAGTGAAGTTTAGAATAAATGAAGTAGGAAAGGTGCTGGGAGGAATGAAAAAAGTGTTTAAATGTCGTTCGCTTAGAATGGATGTAAAGAGAAGGCTGTATGAGGGTGTTGTGGTACCGACTGCATTATATGGGGCTGAAACATGGAATATGGGTGTAGCAGAGAGGAAAAGTTTGAATGTAATGGAGATGAGATGTCTGAGGAGTATGTGTGGAGTGACGCATATGGATCGGGTGCGAAATGATGAAGTGCGAAGGAGAACTGGAGTTGTTCGGGAGATGGCTGGTAGAGTTGAGCAGAGGGTGTTGCAATGGTTTGGACATATGGAGAGAATGGATAATGAGCGATTGGTGAAAAAGATAACTAGATCTGATGTGAGAGGTGTAAGGCTGAGAGGAAGACCACGAATAGGATGGATGGACAGTGTGAAGAGGCGCTGGATGCGAGAGGGATGTCTGTTGAGCAAGGAAGAGTGGCTGTGCGTGACAGAAATAAATGGAGAGAAATTGTGAATGAATAAGTGATGACGCAGCCCTGAGGGGATATTCTCCCGCATTTGGTCTGATCAGCTAGTCAGGTCAGGTGAGGGTAAGGGGATGGGTCTGTTATGATGTGGCAGGGGTAAACCAGTTCTGCTGTCGGGCCCTGCTGCGGATGTCACTGATTGCATTGCCCAGTTGACCCTTGTGCGGTGTGGTGCGGTGAGGATCTGTCCGTTCTCCCCTTTGGGGCTAAGATGCAAATGAATGTGTTTGAATGGATGAGTAAATGGAGAGTGAGTCGTCCTGTCTCAGCTACCTCCCTTTCCTTGGGGGAAGCAGCCTAGGTATATAGATAGATAGATAGATGACGCTCACTATGATAGTACGGTCAGTATATATGCGATAACAGTTATATAAAGTGGAAACTGGTATAATTTTAGTGGAAAAGTATAATATAAGTGGAGAAATAGCATGTAAGTTGAAACAACGGTCATGGTGAGTCATGTGCAAGAATTTGGCGATTTTCATGTGATCAGTGAATGGAACAACGCTTATATCACCTGTATTTTTGTGTGAAAACCAATATATTCTACTACATGTATATTTGTACCAGATTAATAAATATTTATGTATTGAGTGATTTCCAAAACTTACCCCTACACCAGAAATCGTGACAGCAGCAGCACAGCTCCAAAGAACTTGGTACCAGGTGTGCGGAGGGTGACCTGTTTAGACCACTTCTAAGTTCAGGTAGGCACTTTTTCTCTAAACCGCCATTGTTTCTCACAAAAAGCTGATGTTTGGGCCAAAAAGAAAAAAATCCAAAATCTGCTGGGAGTGGGGGGGAGGGAGTCAGTCATGAAAAATCTGCTGGGAGTGGGACGCTGCGGGTTAAATAACGCAGTTTTCCTTTACCCTCTATATCCTACATACATTTTTTTTTCCACAACTGCACTTCACTAAATTAATATCAGCGCATGCTTTCGTAAACACCTATTCTCTACACTTAAATCTTCCTTATTTCTCTCAACCACTTATTTTTTCTATTTTTATGTTAAATTTTACACTCAAAAACCTCCTGCTTCTAGTGCCTTCAGCGAGAGACCTGGGGACACTTGCCATGAAAAGATGAAGGATGGGCGAGTATTCTAATCAATTAAAGTTCCAAGTACTGTAGTTACTGAGCTATGATGGGTTGAAAACAGACAATTTTTTAGAAAATACCCTCATATGGTAAGGTCGCGGTGCACTGGACCCCTGAGCGTCAGAGTGTAAGGTACTTGTGTCTAGTCAGCCTGTGCTCCAAGCCCAAAATTTCAATAAATCTTTCAAGGTAGCTGTTGATGCGAGCGGCCTTGGTACCACTCTGGTCCCGTTACAAGATAATTATAATGGTGTTGAACTACCTGCATGTTATTTTAGCAAGAACTTACTCAGAAGTATTCCGCTATTGAAAGGAACTGGACGGGTGGCCGCTCATGGCAGCAATCGAATCAGACTATACAGAAGTGGAAATTATTACTCCTACATATCCCGTTTCCCAAGGAAGACTGGCAATGTGGCTCACTCGCCTCCTGTATGCCTGTGTCACGCAATGGACAACACAGAAAATGGAAAGAGCTTGAAACACTACGGGAAATGCAAGGCGGCCTTATCCATCACCTGTGGTGCCCCAAACACCTGTTTTATGACATATAGTGCCGTCATCTAAACTTTAGGAGTTATCTTTAGAAAATGCTTCTTCACATTCTTCCTTGCACTCATTTTTGACTCCTTAATTTAGCATATCTGTGGGGAGAGTATAGTATCAGAGAAATTGAAAACAGATCTTCTGTCGTAACCCACCAGACCTATGAATCTCTGCAATTCCCTTTGTTCTTGGATTTCCTGAAGTTAACAATAGCCTCAGCTTTGACATTAGGCAGACTTACTTTGCCCAGTGCTACCATATGGCCTAAGTACTGAACCTGGACCTTTACAAAGTCGTACTTCACCAGGTTCATCACGAAGATATCAATTGACAGTCTAGCAAGGCATCTAGCTGGGTTAAGTGTTCCTCTCAGGAGTTGATGAATATAACCAAATCATCAATATATGTGACACGTCCCCTGATATCAGAAGTAAGCTTGTTAATTAGCCTCTGGAACATGGCATTTTTCTTATTATATGGCACGACTTTAGTAAGTATGGCAACCAGCCACAAAATAGGAAATTTCTTAGGCCCTTTCTGTAAGTGGGACTTGCCAGTATCCCTTCAGTAAATCAGTTTTGGTAATGAGCTTTGGACTGTCTATAATGTCGATGCAGTCATCCACTCTAGGAAGTGGGATGGTGTCAGTCTTAGTAAGGGATTTGGCCCTACAGTAATCAATGCAAAAACGTCAGACCCACATGGTTTTGGAACTAAGTTGGCCAGAGAGCACTACTCCCGTTGACATGGCCCAATCAGTCCCTCCTGTAATATGTAGGTTGGCTCCTGCTAGAGAATGGACTGTTTTTGTGGACTTGCATGATAGGAGGGCTGCTTAACAGGACAGGCATCTTTGACATCTACATCTTGCTGTGTTGCATCTGTCAGCTCAGGGGTGTTCCAGAAAACATCAGGATACTTCCCTGGAGCTATAATTAGGTCAGCATGTCTTTCAGCTCTTAACCTTTAAAGCCATGATAGCCATAGATGTCATGAAACAGGTAACTGGGGTGGTGTGAAACACAGACATAGCCGTTTCGCATTTCCCACCATTGTTTGACGTCCTATCCCGTTTCTATGGTGCCTCATGTGTGATGTAGGCATACAAAGGTGGAGGAGCACCACTGCAAGTATTCGATGGGAATCGGGAGGGGTAGGAATGGTGATTTCTGACTGTGCAGAGTCAGATTCACTTGCCACCCTGCCTCATACTCTTAAAGGGAAGGGGTTGAGTGATAGTTTGATTGGAAGAGGTTTTTACTGACTGAAGTAACAATGCCTGAGAGTGGGAGTTACTACGTGGAGTGTAAAGTGACATTCCCTGGCCACCCTTTACAGCCTCCCCCAGCCTCCTTCCCATCACTTTTGTGGTGCCTGTGTCACCATCCTTTCACCCCATCCACATCGCCCCAGCCTGACATTTCGCGGGTGTGCCGGGCAGTGTAACATATATAGTGTAAATCTATACATAAAAATTAAAAGAAATAAATGGTGTAGCGAAATAGGGAAAATTTAAGTTCAAAGAATAGGTGTTTGCAAAAGTAAGGACTGATATTAATTTAGTGAAGTATGACTGTGGACAAAATACACTTAAGCTATAGGAAATGAGGAAAACTACGGTCCTGAAAACAATGTGATGAACAAAAATGTATCATCTGGTAAAGAAAACAAGTGTTAGAGTGAAAAGTGAAAGTGATCCATCAGGCTAAGTACTGTGCAGTGGCTTTGTATTGGACAGTATAGAAATATGTCTTGGAGTAAATGCGAAGGATATCTCTCAGGGCACGTATTATACAGCTGTTTGTGTATGAACCTCGATATAAAAAACGAGCTGAGCGAAAAGGAATGTGACTTACAATATGTATAAAAATAAATATGACAAAAATAATCTATAATTTACTGTCATTCCTGTAGTGAAGTACGAAGTTAACCAAATAAGTGACCAATATATACAGTAGAAAAGTGTGCGTTTCGCACGCTGGTGAGCGCGGGTTCGCCTCCCACCAAAGTTGTAAAAACTCTGGGAAGCGTTCACCAAGGCACTTGCTACTCTGGCGGACACAAGTGGTGCTGTGGTTGAACCAGTGTCACATACTAGTATGCTTGCACCCAATCGGTTTTAGGCGGGCCGATTACACTTGGTTCACAGACTACACGCATCCAAAGCCGCTACAACACTACAGTCACACTCACAAGCACTTTTCACCCTAAATACAGTCTCTACAAGACAGCCTAAGCCACTGGGTAGAGATACAATGGCTGTATCGTCCCTGCTTCGGTAGGGATAGGCCGGTCCTGCAGTGGACCTCAATGGCTGATGATATATATATATATATATATATATGGTAAAGGGTGCATTTTCGTACACTGAAGAACGAGGGTTCGCTCCCAGCCGGGATAATAAACTTTGGGATCGTTCTTTTGGCCACGTACTGCATTGGCGGACACAAGGAGTGCTGTGGTTGAACCAGTGTTGCATACTATAATGTATGCTTGCACCCAGTCGGCTTGCGCGGGCCGATTACACTTGGTTCACAGACTACACACACATTCAAAGCCACTCCAACACTACAGTTACACTTACAAGCACTTCTCACCCTACATACAATCTCTACTAGACAGTCGAAGCCACTTGGTAGAGATACATTGGCTGTACCGTCCCCACTTCGGTAGGGACAGGCCGGTCCTGCAGTGGACACTCAAACGGCTGATGATATATATATATATATATATATATATATATATATATATATATATATATATATATATATATATATATATATATATATATATATATATATATATATATATAAAATGCTGGAAGACAAGAAAACTACGGGTATAAAAAGCGAGTTACATTGAAAAGTAAAGTGACCTTTCATGCAACGTGCTTAGAAAACATGCTCAAGTGAAAGTGAAGGTAATCCTTCGTGGCAACTACTGTGTATCGTAATGTATAAGCCCTGGTTTTCTCCCCTCCCACAAACCAATTGACACTCATTCTGAAACAGCCGGAAGAATTAGGCGATTAAACGAGCTAGCCGTTTGTATAGTGACAGAGATTCATCCATGGGGCAATGGTAGAGGCAGGTGAAGAGGGATGGGAAGGTCTTGTGGGGCAGGGGACAGCGCAAGCGTGTGCGTGCGGGGTCGGAACAGCCCTGTCTTGCCCAGGCCAGCACACAGCCAGCCCACTCCAGCCACCAACTCGTCAGCTCATATGGACATAGCTTGCGGTGACCCCAGAAGTTACCTCCATTCATCACCCCCTACTTCCATAAGGCCTCCACCTGGAGACATAAGGACACTTGCAAAGGAGAGAAAAAGAATTGGTGAGTATTATGATCTTGATCTGAAAGTTCTAGGTGCTTTAATTACTAAGCAATGATTGGGTGAAACCATGCAATAAAAAAAATGCATAGGCCTGCAGGAAGAGTTCAGCTCGCTAGACCCTCGAGCTTTAAGGGTTAAGAAAAGAGTTTATCAGTTAACTCCGTTCACGCTTCCTGGCTCTCTCTCCAACTGGCTGCCTGGTCCAGTGTTAAGGAGGATCCATGCTCATCCATCATCTTGGCAGCCAACACTACACATGAAGCACTAGGGAGTTCCACATCCTCTTGCTCATGGTACTCCTTCGGCATGTTCATATGGCATAGTCTTTACTTTTTCCTCCGGTTTGGGTCTGAATAACATAATTAACATCACTTACAAGTACCTTCTTCTCAACTACATAAGAGCCTGGAAAACTTGCCTGTCATGACTGTCCACGAACAGGGGCAACTCTCGCATCTCGTCTTCTGAGCAAAACACTGCTTCAAGGCTGCTTACTTTTATCATACCAACTTTTCATCCTCCTTTGAGAGGACTCTAGCTACTTCCAAGCTATTGGCTGTTCATTCTTTGAGGTCTGAGACATAGGTTAACAGATTAACATGACCACCATCACTGACCCAATGTTCCTTATGCAGCTTTAATGGACCTCTTACATCATGGCCAAAAATCATCTCAAAAGGGAAGTAGCCTAAGGACTCATTTGGTGTCTCTCTGGTTGTAAGCAGTAGAAAGGGAAGACCTCTGTCCAAATACTTTTCATGAACAGTTCAATATTTCTTTAACATTTGTTTGAGGGTAAAATGTTATCTTTCCACTGCTACCTGACTCTGAGGATGACAGGCTGAGGAGGCAAATTAGGAGATCCCTAACTCCATCAGGTTTGTCTACATAATTCTGATAAAAAATTATAGCCCTGATCTGACTGTAGGTTCTGGGGAGACCATACACAGTGAAAATATTAATCACCTCCACTTCCACTTTTTTTGGCTGAAATGTTTTACAGGGGATGTTTTCAGGATAGCAAGTGGCCATGTCCAACATAATGGGAATATACTGGTGACCAAATGAGGTCTCTGGGAGACGACCTACAATATCTACAAGGACTGTATTGAATAAGGCATCACAGACAGCAAAAGGATTCATAGGCCAGGAGCACTAGGATTAGACCGGAAAGAAAATAATGATTTTTTTTTTTTCCTGGAGAGATACTTGGATACCTCCTTAGTCAAAATCATCTCCAAATGCTCCATGTGAGCTAACTGTGTAGTAGCCAGAAATCCAGAATGGTTGGCATCGCCTGTAGTGAGCACATATATTTAGTAATAAAAGTTCTATATGGACATAATGCCTCTTTTTGTAGGTTTTGGGAAAAAAGAAATAAATTTCTAACATTGTTTCTTTTTAGTGTTCTAGGATCCCGATTCACGATATGGTAAGGACATTTACATCTCTGGTTGCTAGGAGACCTAAATATGTCGCCTTTTAATACCATCTCTTGGGCAGTAAGTCATATACACACCACAAATTCACTTAATCTCAAGGAATTATGCTTTAATATTGGAAAAATTTAGAAACTCTGCCTGAATAATGCAGCAAATGAAGCAGCTACATAATATCATGCACCAGGGTCAGTATGAGAAATATACGGCATGTGGTTACTGGACCATCCGGAGGAGCCATAGATCCTGGTCAGGAAACTTCACTGACAAAAAAAATTGAGCAAGTGCTAATCTACGTAAAGACTACTGGGGGCCTTGCACATGGCCACGGCATTACCTCAAGTACACAGGCAAAAGTTGTTTATGTCCTGCAAAAAATAGTTCGTGTATATTAAGCACCTGTTACCTCTCCCAATACTCGCCATTTGCTTACACTGGTGAGTACCAGGACAACTTGGTTTCCACTACCTCTGGAGTGGTGGCAGTTAGTTGCGCCAATGTACATCATGCAGTGCATATAGTTGAGCAGGTGGTAGCACGTTTCACAGGTCTCATTTTTGCTGATGTTAATCTCAGGAGTAACAGTCACATTTATTGGCATAGCAACAAACAGAATCACTGTCCCTGGCCACGGTGTTGAGGTTAATTCAACACTACTTTTCATGTGAGTCACATGAATAGTAAAACAATCATCAGAGGGTCGAGTTTAGCAAGCAGTCGCCAATACTATTTGACAAAGGAACTGCCGGGAAAATTGCCAAAAGTGCTCTCGTTCAGCAGCTGCAAGCTCCATTAGTCCCTGTCCCACCTGAAGTACTGGAACATTGTTACTATGTAACTGATGGTGGGCGTCTGCTGCACAATGTTACATAGTCAGTAAACTGCAAATTTCGTGTTGTGTGTGTGAACTCTATGCACAGTTATGTGCACCTCCTGCACCGATCAGACATGCACAATATATGAACCTGATGAATAAGATGTTGAATAGTTTGATGCTGACTAGCTCTCATGATATAGAATTACTTTGCGAATCATAATCTTATTTGATACCAGAGGAATTTCGTTGTCACTGATTATAATCAGCATTGGTCAGTGTTAAGGATGACTTCGTGCTATTTTCAAACTGTGCTCAATATTTTGTCATTATCTTAGTCAGATCATGTATATACTGTATTAAATCACCAAACTTATGTCAGAAATGGATTTCTCATGTCCCAAAATCACTAAAAACAGGTATTATATGCCCATATAAAATTCGTATTAATAAATACGTACACACTGTACGTGATGCCGTCCTTCTTGGATTTCTGGCCACCACACAGTTTGTTCACGTGGAGCCTTTGGAGACCGCCTATTTTGACTCAGGAGGCATCCAAGCATCTATCCTGGAAAAAAAAATCAGCTTTCTCTGTTTCTTCCCTCTGATTCCATCTACTTAAGACATAATGCCCCTGAGCTACCAAAGACTCCATAGGAATACTCTTGCCAACCAGCTGGCAGGTGTGGCATGACCTACAATACCGGGAAACATCTCGACGAAGTCCATGTCAGTAATAATTTTGCCACTCCTTAGTTCCCTGTCAAAGTAAAACCATGAATAATTGCCATAATAACTTGCTACCATACCTTTGGAACCACCACTTAATGCACATTATCCCACTCATCATCATCAGAAGCATGGGGGTCTCCATCAACGCATCAACACACCATTTGTTCTCAAGCAGCAACACTGACAACTTAGCCTCAGATTTTTTCCTCACTCACCACAGAGTCAGTCAAAGCTGCAATCTGCGGAACAGATCTCAGCCAACGTTGGACCTACATTACTTAATAGGAAGTCCTCAACTTCAGTCTCATTCAACTGGGCAAAAAATGTCAATACGAGAAATATCGTTTGGTATCTCATTAACATTATCAGTGTTATGACGGGATTTTGCCGTCATGCCTCAAGTTACAGCACTGGCTTGGAATAGTGTAGGACAATTTTCTCCAGTTCTTTTGTTCCGTCCTCACTTATGGGACTTCATGATACACTGGGAACTGCACTCACTTGTCCTCCTGCCAAGTCATTACCCAAAGGGAAAGTGGCCCGTTTTACAGGTAACTGGGTCACATGGCACATGCGTACTGGACCTGTAATCAACGCTGACTGGAACATCACTTTACCCAGGGGGACAGACACATAATCAGCTATTCTTCGCATGAAGACTTATAGGGTTCACCTACATCTATTAACCCTTTCAGCACAAGAGACTAGCACCCGTGTCTCGAAGTATGGTGACCTTATCATTTTCAACATCAATTGGCACATGTCTTTTAAAAATGGAACTAGCAAACAGGGTGTCTTGGGGAAAGTCACTTTGCTTACCGTTTGAGGGAAGATGCTCTGATGGAGTCTTATTACCATGTTCATTAATTCCTGACGGTTGCACTATCCCAGTCTCACTAATGTCCGATGACACCTCTACAAGAGTCTGAATATCAACAACTGACTGCCTCACTCTGGCGTTAAAAACACAAGATTCCTGCTGAGGATGTGTCTGACTACCATTCATCCTATCTACTGGTGGCTGCTCACTTTCAGTATTAACAGTCCCACCCTTCCTATTACAAAACTGAAAAAAAAAAAATTGCAGCCTTTTACTGGCCCTTTGGTATCAATGTCCCAACTCTCTTTGGGGGAACTAACAAGCTCAGCGGTTACTGTTTTCCCGGTGATGTCATATAATTTCAGCTGAACTGGTTTGTGGCTGAACTGGTTTGTGAGAAGAGTTTACAGGTATTGGTCCACTCCACTACTATATTTGCCAGATGAATGAGGCTTAGAATTATATATGTGGATGATCCTATTATTATCTGCTACAACAGCTGCCAGCAACGTTATCCATCCCTGTTTCAAGTAGGTGGGTGGCAATATGCTTGGCAATATTCCTGGGGAAGTTCTCCATGATCTTAAGTTCTCTCAACGTAGTAAAATCCCTGTTAATTTTCTTAAAATGCAGCAACTGATCAAATAAATATTGAAGTACTCTTGCATATCCTACATGGATCTGATCTTTTTGTTTATAAGTGGTTTCAGGCTTAGGCCTGTAAACTTCTGATAAAAGTTTATAAGCCCTAAGATCAGCATCTTTTACCACCTCGTAATCAGCACAATGATCTACTGATAAAGCAGTTTAGGCCTCCTTTGATTTACCCTTAAAACACCCTGCAGTAATACTGACCAAGAGTTTTAGGCCAGGAAAGACAACCTGCCACCTTCCCAAACATTTGGAAGTATATTTGACATCTTGCTCAACATGGAAGGGACTAGCTTTGCATCCTTGGCGTCATCAACAGATTCGCTAGCAGAGACGCCACGAAGGCTAGCTGAACTGCCAAGCGGCCTCAGCTTGTATTCACGATCTGGTTAATGTTGACTCATTTTAGACTGTACTTCAAGCTGTCTCAGCCGAATGTTGTCTAACTCAAGCTGTATATTTTCACCAGTAGCTGAGGTATTAGCATCAAAATTCAGAGCAGTATCATCACCGTGAATAGATGGCTGTCGTTCCAAAGCTAGGGATTCTATCATTATCATCACAATGAACAGATGATTCTTTTTCCCTAAACTCAAGACAAGTTGTGGCATAATCAGTCTCAACATTTCACTTACCCAAACATCGTTTCCTTGATCAGACTAAGTAAATTAGACATTAACTCTTAAAGCTCGGGGGTCTAGCGAACTGTGCCCTTCCTGTAGCCTAGGCATTATTTTTTTATTTTCAAAAATAATTGTCAAGGAATCATAGTCCCGTAACTTAAGCATCTATAACTTTCATTTACCGATCTTATTACTGATCAATACTTCTTTCCATTGCAAATGTCCCCAGGTCTCTAGGTGGTAGCACTGTGGAGGCAGGAGGTGATGAATGAAGGCAATTTGGGGGATTGTGCGAGGCTGTGTCCATACGAGTGGGCGACTTGCTGTTACAGCACGCAGGCTGTGTGCCTGCCTCACCCAGACAGAGATTCTCTGCTCACGCTCACTCACGCTCCCTCTTGCCCCACTTGACTTTGACACTTCTCATCACTAGCCCCTGCCACTGCCACATGAATGAATCACCATCTTTCACCACAAAGTGTTAAGGTGCAAGGTACAAGCATTTCTTTAGTATATAAAGGATGAACTTGTACTTCTTGTTGCTCTTCCTACTTATCTACCTTCCTACCAACCATACCATCCTTCCTGCCCTCCTACCTACCTCCCTGCCCACCTACCAACATATATACATACATACATAAATCCATATATATATATATATATATATATATATATATATATATATATATATATATATATATATATATATATATATATATATATATATATATGTGCATACATACATATTTTCCTCAGTGCATACTTCCCTATCTACGATCCTGCCTACCTACCCACTTACCTACTTACTGTACATACCGACTCGACTTCCCACCTACCTCCCTCCCTATATTCCTACCACCTCCTTGGATTCCTACCTTCCTGCATACTTCCCTGCCTACCTACTTTCCAGCTTACTTCCCTGCCTACCTCCTTACCTACGGTACCTCCCAACCTACCTTCCTACCTGCCTTCACCATCTAATGAAGTTGTAATGCAGGCACATATTTAAATTTTTTTCAGTTTGCCAGTTTTAAGTGAGGTGCATCAGAGTTGTGATGATGGTGTAAATTATTGTATTTTGAGCACTTTCTCTACTGATAATAATGTTATGTCTATGCCCTTCGCTTTTTTTCCTACAGTCTCTGTGACCTTGGGGTTGACCTGAACATGTTGACCACTCTGATGGGGGCACACCATCAGGTGGAGATTTTTATTTGTCATCAAAACTGGTCCATACTTGTGACATCCAGAGAGCAAATGAACAGACGGATGGATGAGCAAACAGACAGATGGAACACTCAGCTGAACTATGCAAGGCCCTCGACTTCATCTTCGGGAGTCCTTGTTACCACGTAATGATTTGATTCATCTCACCTGTGTCCTGAATGGTGCTACGATACTGGGGAGCTGGCGGTGGTGGTGGAGAGAATGATGAAGGTGGTGGTGGGCTGGAGGGAGAGAGAGAGAAAAAAAAAAATGTGGGGTGATTATTCATATATCTGATTATCTATAATCAACTACGTGCAGGTCACTAATGCAGTTTTATTAATTCCTAATCTTCAAACAGAAACCAACCTGCAACATTCAACATACCATCAAGGTCCCAAATTGTGCTGCTGGACGAAAAAGTCTGGCTGGCGCTAGAGTCAAGGTTGGGGGATTCAAATTGCAAGAAGGACATGCTAAGCAGTACATCACCAGCTCCACCGGATTATCAATATACCAGCTTTTCAACTGATATCACCCATCACTCAGTATCCTGTAACATTTTTTATTGACTAACCAAGACCACCCACTGTATATCAGTCATCAAAGCCATAGCAAATCCTTAATTGAAAACACATCACAAATTCTCTGTAGGTCACACTCTCCATTGCTTAAGTGATTTTGTAACACATAGATCCCAATGATATATTTTTCTATGCAAAAAGTAAGGAGGCAAATGTTGGGAGCTACAAACGAAAGTTGTTCTTGAAAGGAAAAATTGAATTGAATGGAAATAAAAACAAGACTCGTTCAACGACTATAGGTCATAGAGAAGTTTCAGAACTGACTAGTTGTGTTCATGAAAGACTGTGAATTACGGTTAACCCTTGCATTAGTAGCTGGGTCCAATATAAAAATTTATTCATAATCAATTTCCTGTGGGCAATTAATTTTGATTGTAGGATGTACAAGATATACAGTATGCAAGGTTTCTGCACTCTTTTCCATGTCCATCCTGGGAAAGCAAATTATAGTTACAACAGTAAGTGTGCTGTAGAATGTTAAAGGATATCCTCGGGTAAGGTTTTGGCCAGCTGAAAGATGGAGGAGTTGAGATTCAGATGCATTAAAGTATGATTATTTTCTTTAACCATCAGAAAAAAACAGACAAGACAAAAAACAAGCATGCCAATGCCTCATTTCGTGACTATTTAAACCCTCTGTGGCTGCCGACGTCGAATGACGTTTAGCCAATAAATGGCTGCCAGCGTCGTTTGAGTGCAGCCTATATAAACGGTGAAAATTTTTGGGAAGTGAACAAACGTTCTGAACGTCTTCAGACTGACCTACTCTACACTCCCATACACCCCACATGTCAGTACACCACGCACTTCCACGATGAGTGGGCGTCCAAGTTCCGCCTCTCTCCCAGCCCCTATCCCCACCCTGCGCCGCCCTTTCCAGCCCCATAGGCCACTCACCAGCCCCAGAATCAGATCGGAGCTGTTTCCCCATGGGGGGGGGGAGAGCAATGAGGACCGAACTGGGTCTGACATGGACGTGGGGAATATGGTGGGGAGTAATGAGGAGTGGTGATGAGTGGTATCACTCTCCCACTACCATGGAGGACAACAGTGATATCTCCTTGGACAGTGATCAGAAGCCACCACCACCTCGCCATACAGCTTTACCACCAAAGAAGAGGAGACAGACGGTAGTGAAGTGGCTCTTCACCGGGGAAGAGGAGGGGGAAGAAAGGAAACCTGGAGTGCAGGTGCACTCAACCTACATCGCCTTGCCACATCACGCTATCACAACCTCACCACCCCGCAAAACCTCTTGCTCCACCTCACCACTTCCTACCACTTCAAGAACCACTTCACCACCCCCCACCACCACCCATGCTACTCCTTCATCAACCACCACCTCCAGGGCCACCTCACCACCCACCACCATCACGGGCGCCACTACATCACCGCCCATTGTCTCGTGCCACCTCACCACTGCCAAGCACCTCTTGTGCCCCATCACCACCTTGCATCATCTCTATTGGCCCCACACCACTGCCCAGCACCTCCTGTGTCCCCTCACCACTGCCCAGCACCTCCCGTGCCCCCTCACCACTACTCAGCACCTTCCGTGCCCCCTCACCACTACCCAGCACATCCCGTGCCCCCTCACAACCACACCATGCCACAGGGACCTCCTCCTCGGAAACATGGGTCAGGACTGTTCAGCGGTGAGGACGTAAGGTGCACAGGACTGCCTCGCAGCATGGAGGGCAGCAGAGAATAGTGCAACTCTCTCCTTCACATGCAGCCTACAGGTGGAAAGAGATGACAGCCTTTTGACCCAAAACGTTTGACTTTGACGAAACAAACTCCGGAGTCAGGGACACTACTGGACTGACGGCAATGAGCTCTATTATGAGCTATTTTCTGGCATTTTTTGACCTGCGCCTCATGACGATCATTTGTGATGAGACAAATAGATTTTTTGCACAGACAGCAGCTGACCTTGCACATGAGGGCACCTACAGGACACGACACTGGACTGATGTGACGGTGCCCACCATATATGTGTTCATGGCATTGACGATGTTGATGCCCTTAGTGAAAAAACATGCACTTATCAACCACTGGACCACTGATGTGTTGACTCTGGTCGATGTATTTGGCAAGTACATGTCACGGAACATATACCAGAACATCCTCAGGTTTCTTCATTTTAGCGACAATAAACCTCGGACCCAACAGACAGTTTATGTAAGATCAGGACGATTTTGGAAAACCTCAAATGCAAATTTCAATGCTTTTTTTTTTTTTTTTTTTCAAAAGCTAGTGATTGACGCATCACTGATGTTGTTTAGGGGACGTATCTCGTTCAGGCAGTACATCCCATCAAAACGGCATTGTTTTGGCATTAAGATCTTTGTACGGTGCGACTGTTATACGGGTGTTGTCCTTGACATGATTATTTACACAGGTGCAACAATCGATATTCCGCATAATGATTGTCTTGGGATTTCTGGTGCAGTTGTGATGCAAATGATGGAAAATTATGTGGGTAGAAGGCACATCCCCTACAGAGATAATTGGTACACCTCTCCTGAATTGGCAATGCACCTGCTTTCACGTAGGATTGGTTGCTGTGGCACCGTACGTTACAAAAGATACGGCATGCAAAAGTTTGGCGATGTTCAGGAAAGTGGCACAGTTGTGTTGCAGTGTAGCACGGATCTCCTTGCTCTGTGCAGGCGAGACAAGCGTGATGTGCACACGCTATCAAATGTGCACACAGGTGCTCTCATCAACACCAGGAAACGAGACTGTGCGGCAGGTTAGCATATTGGTAAGCCAAATGCAATTACAGACTACAATCGAAACATGCGCTTGGTTAATAAAAGTGACATGCAGATTGGTAGTGTGGAGCACATTGTTCTATCAAGTGGTATAAGAAACTCTTTTTCCACTTAGTGGACGTGCGCGTGCTGAATGCGCATCACTACTATTGCCAGAAATCAAGAAAGACGATCACTATGTGTAAGTTCATACACGACTTGGTATATGAACTACAGGAATACGGTCCACAGTCGTCAGTGCCATGGGGGCATACAAGTGCTGTTCAGGACGAACCCGACAGGCTTGCTGCGAGAGACTGGGCTTCACAGCACTACCTTGAGTAGGTACCGCCACCACCTGATGGCCAAAGTCTCACCAGAGGCGGCAGGAGTGCACAGGTGTGTTGCCACATCTGCGCCACCATGGAATGGCGGCCACGGCAGCGGAAGTTGACCACTAGGCAGTGCCACTCATGCCAGTTTCCTCTGTCCCCCCCTGCTTCCTCGAGTATTATCCCATTGCAAACTACTGACTGTGTGGACGAGTGCAGTGTATTTAGTGTATAGTACTTAGTGTAGTGTTACGAAGTAAGATATAGAAGTGTAAGATAGTGGTATTGTGTAAAGTATATTATGTTTTGTAAGTGACTTTTGTACAAAGACTGTGTTCACCAGACAATGAGTTATCTCTGTTGACTTTTGACCTGCTAGGGGAGGGCAGAGATGGGTAAAAGTTCGCCTGCACTGACTTCTTTCATCGCATCAAGCACTTGAAGTGAGTAATTATTCGGTTCTGTATGTATTTCTCAGATGCCAGCCCCCTTCTATTTCCTTATATGATTATTACAGTCTTTTTGCCCTAGAAAGAGTGGAAATGATTGCAGATTCTGTTTGTAATGTAAGTGAACAGGCATAGGGTATGAAAAATGCTGTTTTACAAGGCAACCGTGTGATATGCCGATTTTATCGTGTTTTGACCGTGTGAAGTCACCCCCAACAAACATCTAGCCCCTTCCACCCTACTCTGCCAGCCTTGCCAGTGTCAATGTATGTTCCTATATTGTTATCCACGTATTTTTTTTCCTCTTTATGACTCTGAACTACTCGCAGTCGTTGCAGAATCACGTAGAAAGCAATATAATTGTGCATAGGACGTGAGTATGATATCGCACTCAGTTACCGTGCAATACTCGGAGTTTATCTTATTCTTACCGCGGAAAGTGTGGGGAAACATTCAGCTTTACCCTTTTCCTTACCCAGACAGAAAATATCACACTTTCCCACACTCACGACAGACAGATAGCAACATATATTGCGAAAATAACAAGGTAAAATGGCAGAGAAAGGTGAATATGATATTACAGAACAAATACGTTTTCCCCCGTCAGTAAAGTAATTATTTTTGCTTTCTGTCTCTCTATTCGTAATAATTAGACGTATTCGTAGTTTTGAAACTGCATTACGATTCTATTTTTAGCCATGCACGTGGTATGGGAGCATCCATCTGCGACTCCACTCCCCTATTCCTAATCGGATCTGACCTGGTGCTAATCCACCCGACCCTCCATTTTCATCCCCTGTGGGGGAGCCTAGCCTCGGAGGACGGGCAATTTTCTCATTTACGACTGAAAATTCAACCCTTTCACTCCCTTTTAGAAGCAGGGCACAACGATAAAGTAAAAAAATAACTCGACACTACCGTAAACATATTTTCTATCAAAAAGGTGAAAAAATATTCATAATTTTTTTTTTTTTCAAGCCATTCCTAACCTATTATGTACTGAAATCATTCGATATCATCATAACTAATATATGCACAACATCTCAGCACCATTCACATTGTTTTGGGGGTTAAAAAAATGATAACAATGCGTGTGATGTTGCAGCACGGCAGCACCTCGCGGCGGCGGATATCGGTTGCCGATATTTCTGCAACCTTCACGCTCCATTGCAAGCCACAGAATGAGTCTAGGAAGCTGGGATTTGCAGTGTTAGGTGCGTCTGAACTTTCTCTTGAGTATGGCAATCAATCAATCAATCATTTCCTGTGGCACCCCACCAATATTTGTCTCTTGCCATCTCCTTCAGGTCTCACCAACACCCCTCTCCTGCTTCTCTTTTCATTGTCCTCAACCAGGTTTCCCTCGTCCTACCTCTACCTCTTCTTCCTCTAGCAGTCCACTCTGGCACATCCTGTATTAAACTGCCTTCTTTTCTGTATATGTGCCCCAGCCACTTCCAGCGAGACAGTCTCACATATTCATTAACTGGTTCCACTTTCGTAATATCCCTTACTCTTTCATTTGTAACGCTGTCTTGCCACTTTACCCCAAGAATCCTTCTCAGTATTTTATTCTCAAATCTTAATACTTTCTGATCTGTTGCAATTGTACTGTACCATGACTCATCCCCATAAATTAAAATTGGTCTAACCATGGACTTGTAAATTTTCACTTTAGTATGTACCGAAAGCATATTATTATTCAATATGGCAAGGGAAAAAAAATCAATTTTCGAAACTTCAGAAAATGGCCCTGGCATCGGCCTGGGGTGCACGTAAAATTCCGGACCCATGGCCACAGAGGGGTTAATTAACTGATGTGATGAGTACTATGAAAAGCGAATGAAAATCTGAAGGGTTGAGTGATCAGTGCATGAGTGGATAGGGCTGTGAGTACAACTCAAAAGACTGTTGATAAAAAGGAGGAAGAGAGCTGGTGATAAGACAAAACCCTGTTCCACACAGTTATTAATACCTTTAGAAGATAAATGGATGTCTTATATCAAGAACTATAATGTGGCCAGAAAGGAAGCTAGATATGAAGACAGATGAATAAGAAAATAGTTTGGAAATTTAAAATTCGTTAGATTCTGCCAAGAGTCTTTGAGATGTCAAATAGAATAGCTACAGTTTCACCAGAGTTTCAAGAGAAGGATAATCAAGAATCTAAAAGCAAAGGTAAGAGACTGCCAATGAAGCATCCTGATGAACCCATACCAGTGATCAGAAAGGTAATGAGAGTTAAGGTGCTTTAAAATCTTCCTTTTGAGAATATACTCACACTGAGAAAATGCAAAGCATTAAGCATTAAGACGAGTGTTTAAGATTTAGAAGCGGTTGCATTTCTTTGGAACCGGTTGAATGAAGGCAAATCTCAAGTTATCAAGGAAGACCGAGTTGTGGTATGGAAGTAGTTTTTCCACCAGAGTGGGTAGAGTGTAAATATTCTAAAGTTACTTTAATCATATGCATGTGAAAGTTGAAGGAAAGAAGGCATGGCAGAAAAGCAACAGAATCACACAGGGTAACAATGAAAAGAAAAGGTTTGATAAAAAAAAAAAAAAAGTTCAGAAGTGTCAGAGAAGGAAACAATAACACAGCCATCAAATTGGAATAAAAGGGAGGAAAGGTGATACAAAGCTACAAGATGACCACAAAATCCTCTCATATGTTATTGGTGTTAGTCATATAGAGCATTACAAAGATAAAATAACCAACTTTTTCATTCAAATCTTTTATCATAATAACTTTATGACTCATATTCTCGATGGCTTGCAAGATGTCATAAAATCTGTTCCACAGTGGTTTGTGTATACCTCACTGTCAGTCATATGGTACTTATGCAAAATATGTCAACACTGAAAAGACAAAAGCAAGAGAATATTCAATTTTAATTTTAAAAATCTCCAATACCGAAACGAATATGGCTTTGCAGCTCCTTGATATGCATTATTCCACTCTACACAGTTAATTTTAAAATCCGTCCTCTTCCACACCTCTGCTAACTCCCAAGTAGAGGAACGCGAGTTAATTTCTCAGATCAGTCAGACTCAACAGCTACGTTTTTTTTTTTCCCCTTATCCCTTTCACCCAAAAATACAGTTAAGGTCTTGGATGTAAACTGACTACTGAGGGGGAAGTGAAACTTCACGAAAACTGATTGTCTACCTTAATGACCCTCATGTAGACAATGTTTATGAATCTAAGCCTTCTTATTCACACCTCTGCCATTCATCTGTCTGGAACACACCAGCTCCATCTGTCCACCGTTCATGAGCGTTCATAATCGGTCTTAAACACTGCACACCCTCCCATTCATTCATTGCACTCTTGTATCTCCATCGCTCCATGTTATCAAATTAAGGGTCATACTCTTGACACCTCAGCAGATAATTATCTAGCACCGCTTCCTTATCTATAAATTTGCTAAATTTAATTTATGATTTTTTTATATAATATTTAAATATTTCTAACAAACACATCGTTCACGTAAATAACATAAAGAAAAATATTAATGTGCCGCATACAGAAATAAGTTAGAAAGGTGGAGGTGTAAGAATGCCTCTATAGCTTACAAGAATGTGGGACTACAAATATATCTTTCTTCCTCGAACACCTTTCCTACAACGTGTTCTTTTACGTTGTATTCACACTCAAACTTTCAACATTCACACGAGCCTGCTAATCTGTAATGGGCCCTGGCCAGGCAGGGCATGGGGTCCAGTTCCGAGGGTTGTGTCACCTTCGGCGAGACAGCTGTTTAAACCAAGGCAGTGTAGTTCCCGGCACACATCCTTATATTGATACTGTACTTATAAAGCCTGCAGAGTTTGGTGTTGTTTTCTTAACTCAGTGGTTATGTGGTGGACTTAGAATCGGTTGGTCTGTGATGTGATTCCATCCATAATTAATTACTTTGCATTGGTTAGTTTTGTTCATTACACAGCACTTTTTCTCTTACTCGCCACTGATGCAGGGAATGCTGAAGTAACATTTTCTCTCCCCTGTCGCCAGTTAAGCATGACTGGTCTCCAGAGAGGATCCACTCACCCTTGCGGATATATTGGCAGCAATAGCAGGAGGCGATGGTGGATGAGTTAGCGCATCCAGTTCACATCTGGAAGAACCTGGATTCGATTCTCGGGTTGATTTGGTTTCTCATGGTCCCTGTTCAACTCTTGTGAGTCATGTAATAAGGAAAGATTTGGACTCACCTAAACCAACACTCTACTTTACTGACCCGTGTGCAGTTGGTAGGCATTATTCTAAGCATTCGTTTTACACCAGCAGTAGTAGTAGTTGAAACAGTAACAACTGAGGAGGGCATCACAACACCCCCAGGAGGCGACAATGGAGGGGTAAGTAGGGCATGTGCAACGTCCATTCGATATGGACGTAAGTCCCATATAGCCACGTGCCTCTATTCCCAGCGCAAACATCTCAGTCCAGGTGCATTACACTTCCACCGACCCAACCTGCCTCAGGATCGGGGTGGAGCTGAAAACCCAGCTCTAAGCAGCACCCCAGTGACGGCCTGTAGCTGTGCAAACCCAGAGATGGCCTGTAGCCACTCTAATAAGGCAATGGCCTGTAGCTGCATCCTTGTGACGGCCTGTAGCTGCACACTAAAGCGATGGCCTGTAGCCGCGCCCAAAGGGAGACAGCCTGTAGCCACTCCAAGTGCTGCTGAACCCCCCTGCAGAACCCGTGACAGCCTGCACCCTCACATGGGGAGAGAACTGTATGCCCCCTCTCCTTCTGCAGTTGCCTTGAAGGGCACGACACCGATGACGGCCTGTAGCTGCACCAGTAGGCAGGAGATGGCCTGTAGCCGCTCCTTCCCTACACATCGCCCTTCATACGGGACTCCGGCGACGGCCTGTAGCCATGCCCATAGGTAAGCGATGGCCTGCAGCTGGGCTTCGTCTGCGATCCCGTCAGGAAGTCAGGCCCCGATGATGGCTGGTAGTTGCACCAACAGGGAAGGGACAGCCTGTAGCCGCCCTCCTCTTGTTGCCCAAGGGACCTCAGCAACGGCCTGTAGCCACGCCAGGGAGGGACGCTGTAAAAGTCCCTTGCCCCCTGTGACTTCACAACGTGAGGGCGACTTGCACTCAGCCCTGCCCACCAGTGGCGGCGTAGGTGGCACCTCCACCCACCAGGATCGAGGCAACTTCCAGGAGGATAACTTCCAATCCGAGGACTGGTGGAGAGGCCCTGTGTTGTCCCTGGGGTTGTATTCTATACAGTCAGCGCCAGGAGAGGAACCACGCCTGTTGGATTCCTGCCACCCACAACGCCGCAGCCCTACCCTGACGGCGAAGCGCGGGAGTGAGACCGCAGCCAGCAGGCCCTCCATGCCGCCCCCAGCACCCCGAGGTGTGACCTCTCCAGTCCGGAGGAGGACTATAGTGACTGTGATCCCTCTCCCTGCCCGCGAGTGAAAGTTAAAGTGACTGCCGAGCGTCTAATAAAGTGAACGTGACTGTCCGAGTATAAAGTACAGTGATCGTGGTAAAGTAGCCAGAATATAGTGAGAAGTAAGAAAGACACTACCAGTGCATACCGCGGGACAGTTATAGAAATAATACAAGAAACCAGCAGCCCCAGAATAAAAGTGTAGTCACAACTTGTCTTAAGAGCAGTGTCTGTCTGTCTGTCTGTCGGTATCCTGCAAAATACCTTTAACTCATAAATACCTGTCCATTTCAGTTACTTGCTTTTGAACAAATTCTAGCTTCCATATTTTGGTAATATACGTGTAAGGTTGTTGCTCTGTGTTTTTATGCCCTGTTCCTCTCATACTGTGTCTAAGCTTCGGTCTAGAAAGGGAACCCAGCTGTACCTTAAGCGTTATTAGGACGGGAAGCCGACCTAAAAACCCCTAGCATAACAGAAGTAATAGTGGTAATCATCATCATCATCATGCTGAGCATCATCATCATCATCATAATGATAATCATCATCATTATCATCTTCAGCATCATCATTCCAGACCTAGTTGCCACTGATGAGATTCGGTGAGATAAGATTTAGAAACAAACCATAAAAGTAGAAAAGCTGTGAACAATTTACCTACTGAAATAGACTACTGTACACACACACACACACACACACACACTGGACATGTGGAGGTCGGACATGCACGGGCTATGCTGTGCTTCTCGTCATACCTAAGTGTATCTATAATGAGTCATGCTCTGTACTAGGCTAAAATATGTGATGATTTAATATTGTAGAGAGAGTATAAGCAAAAAAGTAAAATCCAAAGAAAGTATATATCGAAAAATCAGAGCTCCAAGGAATTCGCTGACGTCAGAAGGCAGGCGCCAGGGGTGTTGTCATACCAAGGACGGGTAGCAGGGAGATGCCAGATTGTGAGTAGAAATTATCCTTCTGTAAGATGGTGTAATTTCCAGAGGTGTCTTTAGGTAAGAGAAGGAAGAAAAGTAAAAAACAGAATGATGACTACACAGAAGAGGTTGAAATGGAAACATTTAATAAATTAATGGAGAAAGTGGATAAACTGGAAAAACTTTTCAACTGAAAATAGAGGCAATCAGAAAGGAATTACACCTACAGGAGGGGGGGGGGGAAGAGGAATTAGCAAAGTACATAAACAGAAAAGATACAACAATAGATGAGTTGTCAGCTGAGGTGAACACTCTGAGAAAGAAAACTAGCAAAATGGGGAGTAAAGTTGTTGGCCATGAGAGAGTTTTGGAGGAATTCAAAACTGATACAGCTATAATTAGGCAAGCAGGTAGTCCAACACAGCAAAGCAGTGACATTGAAGAGAAGATAATTCAGGCAAATGAAATGATGAGTAATTGTGCAGAGAAAATGGAGGAATGGCGTTTCCCCGAGCTAGACCCTGTATTGGATCATCGAGCCCCGCTAGGTTACAGGAGCGCGCAACCACTCCCGGCACGGCAGTCCCGGGCGAGGCTCGAACTCGCAATCCCCCGATTACGAGCTTGATGCTCTACCACTAAGCCACCGTGCCCCCTAATTGTACAGAGAAAGTACAAAGTACATGCAGAGGTTGTGATAGTGAAACAAGAGCAAGAGAACAAGGTCGAAGCAAAAAGCATAAAAAGAGATGTGAAAGAAATAAAAAGAAACAGCCCAAAGCTGATAAAAAAAAAATCAGCAGAGATCAACAAAGCTATAGTAATCACTTGTAAAGATGATGAAGAAATAAGAAACAAAATATAATTATACAGACCAAATGGAGATGGTACATATAATGAATATATTAAAAGAAGTATCAGATGAAATCTGTGAGAAAGGTACAGAGGAATTTAAAAGGCTAGGGAAATATGAAATAAATAAGTCAAAGACCCTGAAAGTAACCTTCCAAAGTGGTAACACTGTAGAAGCATTAAAAAAATTCTAACAAACTTAAGGAATCAGAGGAATTTAAAGAAGTATGGATAAAAAGAGGCCTAGCTCAGGAGCAATGGGGATTACTAAATGAAAGAGAGAGGGGGGGGGGAAGAAGCAAAAATAAAGAATGAAAAAAGATCAGATGAAGAGAGAAGTAAATTGTTTTTACATAGTAGCAGGGTTACAAGTAAGAAAAGGGTATATAAACAGCAGGGACTGGAAAAAAAGAAGGCAGTAGACTCAACCAATGACAAATATGTAAACAATATGACTAAGCTGATGTGCTCAGATGGAATGGTATCCAAATTATTAGAGGTAAATGACTATACCAAAGAAAAGGGACCTCATATCATAATATTATGCTTAACGGAAACAAAACCTCAACGATATCCAACGACTCCTTGAGTTTTGATGTATGCAATATATGGACAAGGGACAAATTAAAAAAAAATAAATAAAGTGGAGGAGTTATGATATTAACAAAGAAAAAACTCCAAGTCAAAGAGATAGAACTATATATACCCTCACAAGTAGAATTAATTGCCGTAGAGATTAAAACATCTGAAGGGAAAATAATTGTGGCAAATTTATTTATGTCACCCAAGAGAAACACATGGGGTAGAGGTGAATATGAAGACCTGGCAGAAAGTACACTACAGGGTTAAGAACTTGCTACACAGAATGGAAGAAAAATCTGAAAGAATTATGCTAACTGAAGATTTCAACACAATTATAAATTGGAATACTTTAGATAGATGTAAGAAGTATGAATGCTGTTGAGATCAAAGGCTCCTGGATCTTATACGAGGTGCTACCCAAAAGTTCAGTAATTTGTATAGAGGGAGCCAACCTTTTGCAGTTTTGCCTTTTGCCACTAGGAGTCAGCAGCACTCCTTGTGCATCGGTGTGGCCCTGGCCGTGTTTGTGAGCGGACGTGTTGTTGAGCTATGCTTACTATTGTAACATGGTGTGTAGGTGATTTGGTGGTTCTGCAATGGCGGACCAATGGCATAACAATGTCAAGCCAATGTTGATCATTTTCTTTGATATCCAAGGGATTGTTCACAAGGAATTCGTCCCACCCGGTCAATCTGTCAGCAGAAAGTTTTCCTGTGAAGTTTTGCAGCTTCTGAGGGAGAACATCCGCCGCAAACGTCCAGAACAGTGGAAGAACAAGGACTGGGTCCTGCATCATGACAACGCCCCCGGCCACACATCAATTGTTGTCTGCCAGATTCTGGCTGCCACTAACACGGTAGTCATTTCCCACTCACACTATTTGCTTGACCTTGCCCCCTGCGAGTTTATCCTGTTTTCCAAGCTGAAATTACGACTGAAAGGGCGTCAACTTGACTCGATTGAGGAGCTTGAGACAGAATCACAGGAGGTGTTCAAGACCATAATGCCTGAAGCCTTCCAGGGATGCATGGACTTGTGGAAGAAACACTGGGACCACTGTATACATGCCGAAGGGGACTACTTCGAAGGCGACAGTGAGAACTATGAGGTATGGTAACTTTTTTTCCCACAATATTCAAATTACTGGAAATTTTGGGTAGCACCCATGAATTTTTTCTAACACAACATGTAAAAGAAAACACGAGAAAGAGAACCGAAGAACAATCATCATTATATCTCATATTTACTGGCAATAACATGAAACTGTCAACATAATTTATCATCCTCTTTTCGGCAAAAGCAAACCTGCAGTATTAGAGTACAATTTCACGATAGCATATGATACAGTTAGTGCTAATGAAAATTACAAAAAGAGATTTAACTATAAAAAGGGCAATTATCATGACCTAAAGAAGTACTTTACAGGAATAGATTGGGGAAAAAAAGCTTAGAGGACAAGATATAAATGTTATATATAAAATTTTTAAAGAATTTTATGAAATAGGAATCCAAAATTATATCCCACAGCACAAAGAAACAGAAATAAGGATAAAGAAATTGTTTAATACCGAATGTTGAAAAACGAAAAAAAAAAAAAAAAAAAAAAAGAGATTTGCTGTGGATTAGATACAGACAACATAATAGCGAGCAGACATATAACAACTATAAACAGGCGAGAAATGATTATACAAGGATAAAGAGAGAAGCTCATAGGCAGTTTGAGGTAGACATTGTAAGTAAGAGTATTGATCAACCGAAGCTGTTTGACAGCTACATTCAAAGCAAAGCTGAAGTCAAAGATAAAATTAATTTAATCCATAATGGAGGAGGGGAAAGTCTATAACAATGAATTAAATATTTGTGAAGTACTAAAGAAAAAATTCCAATCAGTTTTTACTGAAAAAAAGTAGATCTGAGAGAGATGAAAAGGAACACGCATCCCAACACATATTAACAAATATAAGTATGTCGGAACAAGAGGTCCAGGAAGAGAAGACTAAATTAAACAAAGGAAGGGGAAGGAAGAGCAAATGGTGAGATTTCAAGTTGGGTATTACATGAACGTGCAGAAGAGTTAAGCAGACCCGTACATTTAACATTCAGGGAATCGTTAAGACAAGGTAAACTACATGATATCTGGAAGAATGCAAACATTGTTCCTCTCTCTAGGAAAGGATATTGACAAAATCCACTTAACTACCGATCAGTGTCACTGACCAGCATCCTATGTACGATATTAGAAAAGCTGATAAGGAAAGTTTGGGTAAATCATCTGGAAAAACAGTATGATAACAGAAAGTCAGTTCGGTTTTAGAAAGGGCAAATCTTGTAATTAATCTATAAAGCTATTATGAGAGTTGCAGAGGCAATACAGAAAAGAGAAGGATGGGGAGACAACATCTATTTGGATTTCAAGAAGGTATTTGACAGAGTACCACACCAAAGACCTATATGGAAACTGTACCATCAAGGAGGAATCCAAGATACTCTGTACTGTTTGAAGCAAGATTTTTTTCAGAAAAAGGGAAATGAGAACAGTACTAAGGGGAAATTACTCATCATGGAGTGAAGTGACTAGTGGAGTACCATAGGGCTCAGTATTGGCACCAATTATGTTTTTAGTATACATAAATAACACAGACAGCAACATTCAAAATGTAAGCTGTCTAAATAGGCTTGCTGATAACACAAAATACAGAAGAAAATTACAAACACAGACTATTGCAGAGAGCTACAAGAAGAATTAAATAAGCTTTATGAATGGGGCAATAGATGTTAGATGGAATTCAATGTGGACATATACCATGTACTTAAGTTTGGTAGAAGTGAAAAAAGACCAGACTGAGATTATAAGCTAGGAAGTTCAACTCTACACACATCAGAAAAGGAGATGGACCTAGGAGTGATTATCAGTAACAGACTATCACCGGCTGACCACATCAATGAGAAAGTACAGAACATGTACACACTGCTTGCTAATATGAGGGTAGCATTCACATATATAAATGAAGACATCCTGAGAAATATAATCACATAATTCATTAGACCAACTTTGGGGAATGCATCTGTAGTCTGGAATCCACATCTCAAACAATACATACAGTAGATAAGACTGAAAAGGTAGAAAGTGCTGCTACAAGATGGACACCAAGCTTAAGGGATCTAATCTATAAAGAGCAGAAAAATTAAACCTACCAACATTACAAGAGAGAAGGAAAAGAGGAGACATAATTATGCTATATAAATGCGTCACAGGAAAAGAGGACATAGACGTAAAAAGTATATAACCTACGGGGAAGCAACATCAAGAGGACACTGCAAAGAACTGTACAAAAGAGAGGTGAAAAAGACTTAAGGAAATTCAGTTTCCCAAACAGAGCAATTGTTCAGTGGAATGCACTACTGAATGAAACAGTGTATGCCAAAACTATACATAAATTCAAAAGTAGGCCTATATATGATAAAAATGTTGAAAAACACGGGACAATACGAGCTTGACTCATTCCTGTAAAGATACAATTAGGTAAGAACAATTATGTAAAAACACACACCTAACTTAGTAACATATTCTTTGTAATGACTATTGACCATCAGGCAGAAGCCCTTGGTCATTAAGCCATTTTATTATTCTTTCTTGTTATTCTTTTTAAATATATATTTTCATTCACTGATTTTGATGTGTGAATAATTTAATATTAACTTAAAAAAATAATAATACCAAGAAAAACCTGAGCTAACATCCTAACACAGGTAAAACTTAAAAAAAAAAAAAATCGTTAACCTACACTAACGCCTAATAGCTAAACCTAACTAAATTTTCACACTGCTTACACTGTTAATCTAAAATACATCGACCAACAGAACACCATCGACTGCAAATGTGCAATGTTTTTCTACATTAGACACCTGCACTCATCACCTGTTGACTGTCTGGCGAGGGGGCATCTATATATGAAAGAGAACCAGATGTGTCATGAACTATTTCATGTACATCAACTTTCGATACTAATTAGGAAACCTTATACACATGCAAATCATTTACATATGTACAAAAAGTGAAATACCACACCCAACAGAACAACATCGACTGGGAGTGTCCAGTACCCCTTCGTATTGATCACTTCACTCATCAACTGATGGTTGCCGGGCGAAGCACGTGGTTTGATATATAGAACATCAGCATATGAATTAAAACCGCCAGAAGCAGGAATTATTCCGAACACGTCAACGGTCAACCCTAATTAAAGTGCACAATTTACACATTTACAGCCTATAAAACCATAACCAAAGACAGTAAAAATAGTCGCAACAGTCTAATCAATCCGGTCTCCCTCAAGAATGGTGCCAATTTATCAGTTAAAACAAGATCCTCATCACCAAGATGATGGAAAGGGTGAAGAGAACATCTGCTGTGCCACAGTAATTTATAAGTGATTCACGTTCATGAATAAATCACTGACAGCGCAGGATGATATGACCGATAGGTAACACCGCACCACAGATGTCACAGTGCGGTGGAAATCATCTTTCAATATACATGACAATATGTGCGCGAGGCATGTAAGGTTAACCGCAACCGCGCCAATATTCTTTCTTCATGGCAACTGGGACGATTTCCAGTGTCTCAGTTGCTAATGAGTGGCTTACGTGTTGAAATAGTCAGTCTGGTCCACTGACCCTGCCACAGAAGTTTTAATGAATTCTTTCCAAGGGAGAGACTCGATCGTAAATCACAAGGAACGTCCCAAGTCTCCTCGAACTCCACAGCCGACTTTGCAAGTAAGTCAGTTTGCTCATTGACGTAGATACGACAATGACCAGGCACCCAGATCAGCGTGAAGGACTTGTTGCACGAATGCATTTAATTAGTGATGTGGCCCTGGGTCTCATGAGAATAGTAGTGCAAGAAACTATTGCCCGAAGGGATGATGTGGAGTTTGAATATAAGACAAATGAATCACGTCTAGAATTTAGTACACAGTCTATGGCTCTGTCAACAGCAAAAAGTTCAGGCGTAAAAACAGATTTATAGGTCGGCAACCGAAACCTGAGGATACATTCAGTCGACCACACACTAGCACCCACACATTAGCTCGACTTGAAGCCATCGTTGTACAATTGGTGAGACCCCAAATGATGCACAATGATATTATGGAAGAAGTGGTGGACCTCTGCCTCCGGCGCCTTGGTCTTCGATGCACGGAACCATTAAACCAACAGTGAAACTGGGTTGCTCCCAAGGCGTTATGATTTTAAACACCAACTTGTCACAGTCACTGAGGTCCACACCAAGCTCCTGAGTCAGTAAGTGGAGGTGAATGGTAAATGGCCGACGAACCCCCTGCATAAGATGGTAGTGTTGACGGAGGAACAGGTCACACTGCCGATATCAATTTTCCTTACAGTTCGTATACGATAAAAATAGATGATCACGGTGAATACGGAGAGGAAGTACATTCACCTACAGACCGCCTTGTGGGTTAGACATCCCGATCCACACTGGGAATACCCACAGCTAAGTGCCTTGCTTCAGTGTTTTGTGCGTGTGATTACAAGTGTGACAGTCCTGCGTCTAGGCGAATGATCTAGCTGATTGCTTGGTTGCCAGGTGAAGTTTGTGCAGTGTAAGTACGACTTGTTTTAAGTCTGTGAATTTTATTTGTAAATGAGTGTTTGATTTCCACTATTTGCATTGACACATGGTATTGAGTAAGAGACTCAGCTTATTTATCAGTGATCTCTATGAGTGCTGAGTGATTTAGACAGCGATCTTTTACTGCGCCTTCAAGGTAAAAAAACAATCTATATCCTGTACAAATAATTTGTTTTACCTTGGCGTCCATTTCTCTCTGCCCCAGACACGCGATCATTTCTGTCGTGTCCCGCCAGAGGGCCTGACGAGGTACCCTCAGAAAACCATTAGAATTTGCATTGCTTGTATATATTTTTTCAGTCTCGGAATTAATTTCACTATTAATGGATTAAGACTGTTTTTCACATAATTAGTGCTCCAGTATTTTATAACTGTAAACGGTACATTTGTGAACAAAGTGGCTACGTCAAAGTTTGTTTATAACTGCGACGCCAGGCGGGTTTTGTTCACTGAGCTCTATAATATCGAGTGGCTTCCTCATGGGTAGCACTGCGTAGTTTGTCTGCCCGCCGCCATGGCCCCAGGGCGGCGCTGATGTAGTGGCAGCCTTCCTTATGCAGCTCGCCTGGCGCCGACGCCTTTTGAAATTAGCCGATGAAACAGGAAAATATAGTACCATGGTCCACTGTGCAGCTTATGAATGCAACAGGAAAACAGAGACAGCAAGCTAGGAACAGTATTCCAATTGCATTACTATAGTGTGGGCAACGGGTATGGTGTTACAACATGGCGGCCAAAGTCACACCCTCTCTGCGGAGATAGCATCTCCATATTACAGAGCTCAGTGGTTTTGTTCTTTTTACACAACTATTTTTCTATTTTCATAAACTTTACAGCCAAATATCTCTCTCATTTCCTTACAGGTAAGATAAAATTGCATTTCATATATTTTAATTTGCACTCTTCTTTGAGTGTATTTTGTTGGCAAGTTCCATATACTGTACAATTACCTCCACTTCTAACGAGTACAGCAGGTGGTGTGTTTGGTGAAATGTGGCACCACTGTGTTTACATCGTAGTAACAGTAGGTGAATGGGCAGACCCGGCAGAGCTACCCCTCCGCTACAGTATCTAGTACCCACAGAAACAATGTTCTGTCAAGTCATACCCTGTCTGCAAATACAAGTGTTTGCCACGTATGTATAGTGGAAGGTAGTGATAAAAACAAATAGTAATGCCATTGGATCCCATTGATTCTCTGATAGGAGCTGACTGTGAGGCGGGGTGGAACGGAGGAGAGGGGGGGGGACAGGTGGTGGGGGTGCATGTATCGAATCTTTGTCGTGTTTCTTTTAGAAAGATGAAGGGTGTGACTATACAGAAGCTCTGGGGTGATCTGTAACTCCGTATTCAATAACGTGCATTGGATGAATGTTGGAGTCTTAATGTTCGCCATACAATGTGGTGAACAACTGTAGTTGAGCATAAATGTTAGAAAGTGTGATGTCCGGTGTCTCGAAACGTGGTTCACCTGTCTAGTGAGTGTGCGACTCAACTGCTGTAACATTTTTGTGGCTGAACCAGGGTTGCCATAATTGATTTGTGATTATGCATGTGACACAGCGTTCATACCATGTTGTGCGCCATCCAGTCTGTTTTATTCTGAGGAAGAACAATAATTATATTCTCAAACCATGGTATAAGTAGGTATCCTGTTGCAGAGGATTATAGCTACTGTGAGTGTTGGACAGCTATTGGCTTGTGCGAAAATGTTGTGCAGTCATCATACTAATGGATCACGCGGAGGTAATGAGATATATACTGTGTTTGTATAATGACTGACAATTGAAATAACGGTGTTACGGATGTTAAGTCCACAAATGATGTCGCTTTCTTCGAGGTGTTATTTCATTAGTCTGGATAGTTGTGAGAACATCCACAAACACTGATCATCGTTTGCTATATTATTTTTAAAACATTCATGCATTAGTTTTCATACAAGTATAACACATTCAGGCCCTCCTTAGCTCCAAACGCATTATACTGTTTAATCGTGTGTCTACACTCACACACTGTTCGTCCAGAGAGAGCAATATTTCCTTTACCATTCATGTCTGTCCGTTGTCTGCCATTATAACACAAGGTTTTAGTATGAAATCACGGCTACACAAAATATATCGGTGGTATGCTGCTGTTAGAAGAGTGTAAAACTGTGTATAGTCTACGTGTGTTTGTGTAGGGAGTCTGGTAATACACTTCACCGACTTATTCACACTCATGTCAAGAGAGCAGCCAAAGTCGCGGTTTGATGACTATACTGACTGTCCATTGAACACACTTTCATCTCCCAGCAGTTTGAATGAGGTCCTGTTTTCCAACCAGTAGGAAGATTAAGCAATACAGTGAATAATGCAAATTTATGTGTAAAGTAAGGAGTGTTTTTGCACCGTGTCATCATACAGGCTTATACAGTATAATACAGTAATGGATAAGCTGGACCTAGTGTAGGATAAAAGTTGAGTGCCGCTGAAGCATCCAAGTAAATGTAAGCAACATTGGTGCACCGGCTCCTGGATGATAAAACCCGTTGCTGCGTCGTACTTTATAAGCCTGTATGATTACGAAGTGCATAAAACACTCCTTACTTTATATATAAAATTGCACTTCTCACTGTGTTACTTAATGTTTCAATTGGTTGAAAACAGGACCTCATTCAGTGTGCTGGGAGGTGAAAGTGCGTTCAATGGGTCCGTCAGTATGGCCACAAAAGCTGTGACTTTGGTTACTATTTAGGAAGTCGGTGAAGTGTATTACCAGACTCCCTGCACAAACACTCGTAGACTATACGCATGGACACTCTCCCAGCAGCACCACGCCACCGATAAATTTTATGTAGCTGTGGCCACATACTAAAACCTTGTGTTATAATGGCAGACAACGGACAGACATGCATATTGTTGCCAGTGTTGCAGTTCGTTATATGTCCGTTTATCACACAAACGTTGCAGACGTCATATATTGTGTTGACATGGGTCTAGTTTGGCCAGTTGCATTACTGGACCCCTGCACAAACAAGGCTGGACCACACAATTTTCCTAGCAACACCACACCACCGAAATGCCTCTGTAACAGTGAATACTGGTCCGATACTATCCTTGCAATTTCATGACAGACAATGGACACAATATATCAATCGCAGGACAAAAGGAAGCAGGACGTAAAATATAATGATGTGTCCTCTGTATCGGGCACTGTGTGGTGGTGACTGTAGATGGAAAAGAAACGTCGTTATGGTATTGTTGTTTGGGGCTGCCAAACAAGATTCATAATAACCTCAAGTTCGACAATAGAGTTTGATATTACTAATATCTGTGATGCCGTGTCCCATGACGCTGAACATTGAAAACGATATTCTCAGGGCAGTTTGTCACGGGTTTTTTAAAGCGTTTTAATATTAAAGGATAATTTTCAATTATACTGATAGCAGGACAATGAATTGTCTTGCTAAAAATCAAGCAATGATTACTTTATGCTGGCTTGCTTCGCCGATTCTCTCTGGACGAGACTTTATAAACTTTCTCAACAGTACACAGCAGAGACTAATTCCTCACAATTGCTATTTGTTGGTACTGTTAGCCTCTGGAGAAAGTGACTTCACCCCTGACAATCAATAACTGATGCTATTAATGATAATAGATTCTTGCTGGTGCATTAACTCTTAGATGGCACAACGGATTTTAAGCTTAATACAAAAAGACTGGCTTAAGTACCAGTTATGAATAGCAAAGCGTTTATGCAAACTAGGAGCTATAAGTGAAATAAGCTCAATGGAGAAATGAAACCTGAGTTTACATTACATTAAGCTCAAAGAAAAAGACCCGTTAATTTATTGATTACAATTAAAATAAATTAACGTTACATGAGTCTCAAGATGAATTCAAAATAAAGAGATCGCACTCACTCGCTCACTCAAAAGCTAACTCTTAAACCTAGGAAAGAAAACGAAAAGAAATACTGGTCAAAGAGTGGACTAAGCGGATGACTGGGCATCGTTACTAAAAGGACACTGCACTTGCTAAGTCTCTCGCCAATCACACCACTGTAGGTGGGAATACGGCGGCAGTGGGAACTACGTCGTAGGAAGGACACTGCCACACACTACCTGCTTTTGCGGTGCTCAAATCTTGACTGACTTCAAATTGTGGGAAAAAGGCATGCTTCCAACCGCATTACTAACGGCTAGAATGAGCGAAACACGCCCATAATAAATCGCTCAGCGGAAGTGCTAATGTCTCGCACAAAGACGATCATTTATGACACAGTGAAAAATTGTTCTGAAAACACTCCCGACCGGGTGAATACGTAGCGATTAAACTGAACAATAAAAACTGAGATTCCACTAGAGTTCGCGGTTTCCCACAAAAGTTAATGTCACGAGTCGACTCGTGACACAGTTAGAAACAGAATAATTGAAGGAAAGGGGGGATTTGAGGACAGGTTGGTCAGTGGGACGAGGTATTAGGAGAGGAAGGAAATGTTGCAGCAATAGAGAGGGTGGGAGAGTTTGACCACCCGTTTTGCTGGTAAGGTGTGTGTGTGGAAGTGGGCTGTTGTTGAGTAGCAGCGAGTGAGGATGTGGCAGTAGGGTTATCACCAATATATGTGATGTTTGTGTTGGTATGGGAAATATTGCTCTCTCTGGATAAACAGTGTGTTAGTGTTGACACACGATTAAAACAGTATAATGCGTTTGGAGCTAAGGAGGGCCTGAATGTGTTATACTTGTATGAAAACTAATGCATGAATGTTTTAAAAATAATATAGCAAACGATGATCAGTGTTTGTGGATGTTCTCACAACTATCCAGACTAATGAAATAACACCTCGAAGAAAGCGACATCATTTGTGGACTTAACATCCGTAACACCGTTATTTCAATTGTCAGTCATTATACAAACACAGTATATATCTCATTACCTCCGCGTGATCCATTAGTATGATGACTGCATAACATTTTCGCACAAGCCAATAGCTGTCCAACACTCACAGTAGCTATAATCCTCAGCAACAGGATACCTACTTATACCATGGTTTGAGAATTATTGTTCTTCCTCAGAATAAAACAGACTGGATGGCGCACAACATGGTATGAACGCTGTGTCACATGCATAATCACAAATCAATTATGGCAACCCTGGTTCAGCCACAAAAATGTTACAGCAGTTGAGTCGCACACTCACTAGACAGGTGAACCACGTTTCGAGACACCGGACATCACACTTTCTAACATTTATGCTCAACTACAGTTGTTCACCACATTGTATGGCGAACATTAAGACTCCAACATTCATCCAATGCACGTTATTGAATACGGAGTTACAGATCACCCCAGAGCTTCTGTATAGTCACACCCTTCATCTTTCTAAAAGAAACACGACAAAGATTCGATACATGCACCCCCACCACCTGTCCCCCCCCCTCTCCTCCGTTCCACCTCGCCTCACAGTCAGCTCCTATCAGAGAATCAATGGGATCCAATGGCATTACTATTTGTTTTTATCACTACCTTCCACTATACATACGTGGCAAACACTTGTATTTGCAGGCAGGGTATGACTTGACAGAACACTGTTTCTGTGGGTACTAGATACTGTAGCGGAGGGGTAGCTCTGCCGGGTCTGCCCATTCACTTACTATTACTACGATATAAACATACACAGTGGTGCCACATTTCACCAAACACACCTCTCTGTACTCGTTAGAAGTGGAGGTAACTCTACCTTTCTGTTCCTGTGTTTTTGTGCGGTGCGACGGGATATTGAATCGGCGGTCATTTACCGAATCAGCACTAACTGGAAAATAAATATGATTTTTTTACCATATAGGTTCATACACACCTAGTTATCGGAAATCTGGTCAAAAAATTGTGCTTAATTTAACAATTAGTAAAAAAATCAGGATTCAGAGTGAAAACATGAAGAATATTAGGAAACTTGAGTACAACGAAGTGTGACAAAGATGATGCCTACAATAAGAAATAAACCATGTGAGGTTCGTTTAGAGACTGAATCTCCTTACCCTAACTAAACGCAGGTTACAAGGAGATTTAATTTAAGATTTCAAAATATTCAAAGACACGATAATATGGCCATCGATAAATACTTCACAGTTGATCATTCAAACTATACCAGAGGTAATGAGTATAGAATCATCGGCAAACATTTTCAGTCACATGAAGCTAAGTATTTCTTTTTTAATAGATTGTAAATTTATGGAACAAGCTGCCCTCAAATTTAATAAACTGTGATGCAGTACTAGCCTCCAACAATCGCTTTGATAAGTATGTGTCACCTAATCCCCACCTAAATATGTTCACTCCTAAATAATACAATTCTTCATTATTATTTTTTTCTTTTCTGGGCCTAGAAGACACAACCGCAGAACGACATCGATAAATATTGCTGACTAAATTTGACTCTTCCTTTCAGGTAGATAATGTACAAGTAGAATAATACTTCCTTTCCCTCATTCCTATGAAATTTACCTGACGGTTTTTCAATGCTGCTTGGTAGTCTTTCTCACTATTTCCTGCTGGCTTCGGCTGGAGGGTTTGGTGGGTAGGGGGGAGCCTTCCTGCTTTTCTATCCTTGTCTTTATCTGATAGAAGGGCTTTCTTAGTTATAACCTTCCCAATACCAAACAGCCACGAAGGGCCAGTAGGTCAGCTGCTGTTTGCATTCCTTTGTACTCCTCTGAGTTTCCATTCAAGCTAAACGTCTACATCTCAAGACTTCAAGACACATTCGCAAACATTTATTCTGTAACACACCCAGCCTTCTCAATGTGGTATAAGGTACCGACCCATACACCTGTGAGCCATTGTCCAGCTTAGATCCAATAAGGGACTTATACACCTTTAATAAAGATTTCCTGTAGGTTCCCCAAGCAGTACCCACTAGGTACTTCAGAACATTTATTGGTTTATTGCAACAATTAAATTAACATGATATTTAAAATTTAACCTCCAAATTCAACCCCCCAAATCTGACAGTTTTGAAAAGGTACCGCCTGATTATCCAAAGTCAAAGGCAAACTAGGGACGTTAGGGATGTAAAAACTACAGCTGCACCCTTAGGGACGGAAAACTTTAATCCCCACTGCAAGGCCCATTGGTGGACGGAGTCAAGGGCTGCATGAATCTGCCCAGCCGAAATTTGTGCATTACGGGAAGAGTGCCATATTGCACAATTGTCAGCACAGAGTGAGTACTTAGGATTCCTCGGGATGAGCGCTGATGACAGAATAACATTAATCATAATACTAAACTAGAAAGCGCTCAGACAGTGCATACCTCTGCCAATCCCAATGCCATTAAAAAGGATTCGGATACAGATCCGTGGATATAGGATTCGAAGCCTCCCCAAAATTTGATCAATTCTTTCTTAGTCCGTGGCCCACCTTGCCATAAAATGTCATATAAATTCAATAAGAACTTTTGGAGATATTGTGCAAGATACTCCGGATCCGGATCCCCCCCCCCCCCCGCCAAATTTATTCATTTCTTCTTTGGCCCACTCTACCCCAAAATGTCATCAATATCCGTTCATAACTTTTTGAGTCGGATCCACCCCATCATTTAATCAATCCTTGCTTGGCCCATGGTGCACCTTTCCATGAATTACATTGAAATTCACTGAGAACTTTTGGAGACATTGTGCGGAATACTCCGGGTCCAGCCCAATATTTAATAGTTTATTCACTTGACCATGGCCCACCCTTCCACAAAATTTTATCAAAATCCATTCACAACTTTTTGAGTAATCCTGCCAAGACAGACAGACAGACAAACAAACAAACAAACAAAACAATTCGGGGTAAAACACAACCTCCTTGGCGGAGGTAACGACGTGGGACTAAGCACATTTCCCTGAGGCACCTCATTTTCTTGAATAAATGCATCTGACGTTATATTACAGGGCATTTGGACAGAGAAAGTTTTGTCCCTTTAAAAACTGGAAATAAAATTAGGCAAATTATCTCTTAAACCATAAGCATACAGCTACGTATCACTTAGTAATGTTGTGGGCTTTATGGATGTCCAAGACCACCCTCGCCATGAATTCTTAATTGGGTGTGTGAGTCCGGCAGATAGAGAGAACT
The DNA here is from genome assembly GCF_032717465.1 of Coenobita brevimanus. NCBI lineage: Eukaryota > Metazoa > Arthropoda > Malacostraca > Decapoda > Coenobitidae > Coenobita > Coenobita brevimanus. The sequence goes on along the minus strand of NC_137056.1, from coordinate 17,066,393 downwards.
AGTAGTGGAGGAACCAACACACGCTGCTGGGAGGACCATGGCAGCCAAGGTTGTGGGGCAGGTCAAGTGGTTCCACGTCCAGAGGGCCTACGGCTTCGTGACTCGCCGGGACACGGTGGGGGGGGGGGATGTGTTCCTCCACCGCTCCTCCATCGGTCCCCAACCCTGCCCACCCTGTGCCTTCTGTTGCTGCTGGCGAGGAGGTGGAGTTTGTTGTCGGGAGGATATTAAGGGCCCTGCAGCTGCTTCTGTCACCGGCCCTGCAGGCCAGGCAGTGCAGGGCTCACCGCACGCTCTCCCGTCGTCAGCGTCGGCATCAGCCACCATCAGATGTTCCAGCCTCCTTCCCTGCCTCCTCTGCCTCTACCATCATCGCCATGTGTGTGGAGGTTGCCAAGGCCTTTTCGGGGGGAGATATGGAGGTTTTTGCTCAGCACCTGCCCGTCATTTTCGAAGCCAACAGGCTCCCTGCCATCACCATCCCAGTGTCTTTTTCCTCCACACCCGTGATACAGAGGAGGCCTGGGAGAGGGGGCTCCTCGTCCTCGCCCTCGTCGTCCTCCTCCTCCTCCTGGGTCCCACGGGTGTTGCAGCTGCAGCCCTCCATTCCCCCGACAAGGATCCAGCTGTCGGGACGTGCTGTCTCATGCCAGTCTGCCTCTCAGCCCTTACCTGAGGTTCCCATGGAGGTTGGGGACACTGAACCCTCATCTCCATCTGAGGTTGCTCCTGATGCCCCTGTATCTTCAATGGTGACTCCTGCTGTGCCTCCTCCATTATCAGCGGACCAGGCATCGAAGAATGTCAGGTCCTCTAGTTCGGCCTGGCAACTCTTCTGGGGCGACGTTGCCCCCCTCCCCCCGCTTGGACTCGAGATTCTGGAGAACCAGGTGCTCCACTGTGAAGACTCGACACCAGTGGAGTGTGACGAGTGGGAGTTTTCCAAGGCTGCATTTCATTTGGGCACAAAAGCCTATTGGCTATTATTTCAGGGGGGGGCCAGTATCCTACTTCAATTGGGCGCCAACATATCAGGGCAATTCTATGACCATGAAATTGGTATACGTGGTTACAAGTTGTTTGACTTTCGTCAAGTGGCTTGTCATAGTTGAGAAGTTTGACTGACACGGAAATGATTGTTGTTTATCGTCACCGGGTGTCTCTCTTTGCCGGCTGTTTTTTTTTTTTTTTATGTGTTCGACTCTGGGCATAGGCTTCACAGCCTGCTTTCAAGGCCCAGTAGTCCTACTACGTACCGTACACCTCTACATGTCACCACTTCGGCGCTAACACCCACCGTCCATACTGAATACATGCTAGGGCTGTCTCATACAGGACTGGTGTATTGGTATTAGCGGGGGTATTTTTACGACATGTCGGCGTGTCTTCTGGTAGATCAGTAAAGTCTGATTTCTATGAAATTCAAATCCTTAAACTCTTCCCTAACAGCGGGATTTGAACCTGGGTCCGTTAGGACTGCAGGCCACCTCTCTACCGATTGAGCCAAGTGGCTGAGCTTAGCTGCTCATTCCTTAGCGGGGCACCAACACAGCGCCCTAACCATGGACGGCCAACTCTCAGAAACAAATAGAATAGAGAAGAGTTTGATATACGATGGATTTACTTTTAGAGTCGACAGGATACTGACAAATGGTGATATATCGTGGAGGTGCACAAACAACAAAATCAACTGTAAAGCTCGGATTAGAACTGATGATAGTGGACAAACATTCGTGAAAGCAGTTACCGAACATAACCATCCAAGTGAAAGAAAAAAAAATTGAGTCACAACAACTTAGAGTGCAAGTGAAAAGATGTGCGAACACGGACATAAGTGCTAGACCTTCAAAAATAATTAGAAAAGAACTTAAGAATTTTAGTGATAATCTACTTCAGCCACAAGACCTAAAAAACATTTCCCTCGTGGTGTATAGAGAGCGCAGACGAAATTTTCCGGTACTGCCTAAGAGTCTTCAAGAAGTTCATGTGTATCTGTCTGAAACTGAAGTAAAAACAAACAAGGATGAAAATTTTGTACTTGTGAATGATGATCAGGCAGGAATAGTTTTATTTTCCACTAACAGTAATTTGAATGCTTTTGCAGTGACATGAAAGACATTTTTGTTGATGGAACTTTCAAATGTTGCCCCTAGTACTTTGGTCAACTGTATACTGTTCATGGTTGTAAAAATGGAAATTACGTCTGTCCATCTATCTATAGCCCGACGCCCTAATCCCGCAAAGGGTGGCCGCAGACAAAACGCCTCCAAGTCGCTCTGTCACCCACCATTTGACTACCCTCCCCCCAACTCACCCACCCCTCCCTCATATACCTCTCAACTCCATCCCTCCACCTCATCCTCGGTCTATCTCTCCCTCTCCCTCCCTCCACCTCACCTACATACACCCTCTTAGTCAGTCTTTCATTCTCCATCCTCTCCACATGTCCAAACCACCTCAGTGTATTTCTCCTAATCTTTTCAACCACATCCACATCTACCCCACAACGTTCCTTCACTTCTTCATTCGTCAACCTGTCCCTCCATGTCACTCCACATGCTCCTCTCAAGTACTCACCTTCCTAATTCTCATCACTGCTTTCAGTGAACTAACAACCTTCCTTCCCTGCTGTACCCTTTCACGCACTTCATCCCCCGAGGTTCCATCCTTACTCAACACACTACCCAAGTACTTGAATGCACTCACATTCTCCATATCCTCGCCATCCAACCTCACCGTGCATTCTGTGACTTCATTCCTCTCAAACACCATAACTTTACTCTTGTTTACATTAACTTTCAAATTCCTCTTCCTACACACTCCTAAATTCATTCACCAAACCTTGCAACTCCCATTCAACTTCACTCATTAATACTGTATCATCAGCAAACAACAACACTGAAATCTTCCAAATCTCACCCTCATTCATTAGAGCCAGCCTCACATCCACTGCCCTACCTTGCACCTCCTTTACAACCCCATCCATGTATATATAAACAGCCATGGAGACATCACACAACCCTGTTTCAGTTCCACAATGAGATCAAAGAACTCACTCAGCTCACCACCCACTCGCACTGTAGCCCTAGCTCCTTCGTACCTACTCCTCAGAGCACTCAACAATTTCCCCTCCACTCCATATATCCTTAATACCTTCCACATACCTTGCCTATCTATTCTGTCATAAGCTGTTTCCAAGTCCATGAAGGCAGCATACACTTTCTTTCCCTTCTCTAGATACTTTTTCACTAAATATCTTAGAACAACTATCTGATCTACACAACCTTTTCCCTTCCTAAATCTTCCTTGTTCTTCTCCAACTAGCTTCTCTGTTATATGCCTAACTCTATCAATGAGTATTCTACCACATATTTTTCCAGTCACACTACGAAGGCAAATACCCCTATGGTTACCACATACTTCTCTCTCCCCTTTTCCTTTGTATAAAGAAACAATTACGTACTCTTAATATATGCCCTACTGCCGACAAAAACACAAAACACTTACAGTGAATTTTGGAATTATGTAATTCAGATCTGTCCTGAGAGAAACCTAATCCTGCCTCTGTTCATATTGACTTTGAACAAGCTATGATAAATGTAATAAAAACAGTATTCCCTGAAATGATGATCAAGTGTTGCCGGTTTCACTTAGGACAAACATGGTCGCGGAATATCCAGAAACATGGACTCAGTGAAGAATACAAAGATAAAACAGGAGTAATTGGAGAATGGCTGACAAAATTTTGGGGGCTTCCATTTTTACTTCCAGGGGAAGTATCAGACTGTTTCGTTGAAGATGTGATGCAAGATATTCCAAACGACAGACGGTGCACTGCATTTGCAGACTACATATTGTAGTTGACAGTTATGTGTCGGAAGAGTCCAAGTTTCCACCAGTCATGTGGGCTGCTGTGCCGTCAGTCAACAGCAAGAGAACGAACAATGGACCGAGGCTTTTCACTCTCATTTCAACCAGCAATTCTACTCCCAGCATCCCTCACTGTTTATCTTCCTCGATGTTTTGCAGAAATTACAAACCGCCACATACATCAAAATCAGGGGAATCAATGCTCCTGCACCTATAAGACGAAAAGAAAGACAAAATATGGATTTTTACTTGAACATTTCCACAAGTACGAAAATTAAAAAATTAGGAGGACATAGTATATTCGAGCAGTTGGCTGCAAATTCCAACCCATACTGGATATGTAAACAGATTGTTTAAATAAAGATTTTTAGATGTATTTTACCCATATTGGATATGTAAACAGATTGCTTAAAGATTTTTAAATGTATTTTACCCATATTCGATATGTAAACAGATTGTTTAAAAAAAGATTTTTAGATGTATTTTACCCATATTGGATATGTAAACAGATTGTTTAAAGAAGGATTTTTAGGTGTATTTTACTTGATGAGAAACTGGTAAAAAAAATTTCAACAAAGCAGTTTCCTTGGCATTCGTAATAAACTGGTAATAAACTATTCAACAAACTGTTTTCCTTGTAGTTGGTGTTAAGTGTGTTACCGAGCCATTTTCGTACAAATGAAGTGCATGATTTTCCCAAACTCGGCGCCCAAATGAAGCTTATTATGGCGCCCAATTGAAAGATATTTTTTGCCCAAATGACATGCCAATGCGCCCAAATGAAGTGCAGACTCTTAACAAGGAGGACTATCGACAGGCGTTGCTCTCCTTCACTGAGCTGCGTTGGGGGTCCCTCCAGGTTGTTACCAACTCCGAGGAGTGCCGTATCCTTTCCTACACCCTAGGGGTCGTGCAGCCTCATCCCGCTGCAGGTTCCGACTCTGACTTAGACTCTGCTGCTTCTCTGGTGTAATCTCAGCCGTCACTTTTGCTGCCCCTGCCTTCCTGCCCTACTGCTTATGCTTTTGTAACCTGTGCCATTTTTTACTGTTTTGTGGATTGTCTGGATATGTATATGGATTTGTATATTTGTATTTGTGTGTGTATATGTATATATGTATGGCATTTTGGATTAATGGCCAACGTTATGGCCGATGGCCATTAAACCAAAAAACCGAAAAAACTCTTAATTGGCAGATGCCTCGGAAATGCAATGGTTCATATTCTTTAAATGATCGAGTGAACTTCTTTATTTACGGAAGCCACATTGTCGATCATTTAACAAATTCTTCTACTCTAAAGCAAAAAGAAGCATATTATTAACCATTCGTTATATGACCTTACAAAGACGAAGTTAACACAATGGGATGAAATGAAGTGGGACTCCTAAGACGACCAGGCTGTTTGGGAATTGGTATGACGTGCGAAAAGTGCCATGAGTATGGAAACGTTCGAGATACACAGAGCTCATTCTACAATACTAACAGCTTAATCAGGCTGTCCTGATTGACATGCAGGATCATACCGTATGTGATGGTATCTGGTCCAGGATTGGTGTCTTTAAAAGAATTAGAGGGCAAGGAGATGTTTATCTATCGTAAACTTCTGGCTGTACGAAGAGTCTATGTCTTCAGAGGCAAAGTCTATTATCTGTAGTTCAGCCATGCGTTTATAATGTTGAAAACGCAGGTCTTAATTGGCTGAGCTACTCGCTCCTTGAAAGGATGTTATTATTTACGTCCACGGGGTCGTCATAGATGTTAATGTCCACCTGCAGAATGGTCACAGGGATGTTACGGCGTTTGATATTTAACGCTTTGACAGTGGACCAGTCTTTACTGATGGGTCAAACGATTCACTGTGGACACACACAAACGCACACACACACACACACACAAAAAAAAAAGCGCCAGGAGTCACGTTTGTCCCTTCTAAATATTCTCCTTGCCTCAGCCCATGCTTGTTTGTACGCAATTAAGTTTTCCTCAGTAGGCTGATTGTCAAAAATCTTGTATCCCTATTGCGTTTCCATAATGCTCGTCGGCAATCTGAAGACCACCAATGAACACTATGTTTCATATTCTTTGGAGAAGTCTTGGGAACAGCAGCCTCAGCTGCATATAGTATGGAACTGGGTAAATTTTGGACTTTTATATCTATGGTCTCCCCAAATGAATCTAAACTGGCGATCCTTGAAAAGGATCCCCAACCTGCTTTCTAAAAGTTACATTTTGGAGGTGGAGGAAAGGCAGATGAGTAAATGGTCCCTTACCAAGGAGTCATTATAAAAGTTCCACGAGAAATCTTGGTGTATACCTGGGGAGGCCAGAGGTAAGTCTATGGCCGAAAAGTTACCAGTACGATCGTCTACACGAGTCGCTCTACAATCGTTCAGAAGACAGAGAGTAGACTGATTTATTAGGCCAGCTATTTGCTCTCCACGACCATCAATCCTCAAGCTACCCCACTGATAGTGATGAGCGTTAAAGTCGTCCAAAACTAACTTATTTCTAGGGAGGTGTTCAAATATGAATTTAAAGCATCGCTATCGATAGGCCATGTGGAGGACGGTAGAGACAGCAAATAGAGGGATACGTGTTATTTTATTTTACTTTGCACGCAACAGCTTCGAAAGTAGTATTTAGAGCCATTTCCGCCTGTGGGTGTGATTTGTGTGTGCATATGGCAACTCCATGACCATTCTGTCTTCTATACAAGCGGTATTGTCTGAACTGTGGGGGATCAGGGGGATCCACCAAGTGCATCTCCTGTAAACAAATAACGTCTGGCCTGTGTACGGATTGTAATATTGCTATATTGTGCAATTTATTCCCAGGAGTCCTACAGTTCCAATGTAACACAGTGAATACAATGCGAAAGGTTGGTGGGCTATTGTGCTTAGTTTTTTTTTTTTTTTTTTATACATAAAAGAACGGAGGAAGGAAAAACAAATGAGTAAAAAAAAATAATCCATACACCAGATTACTGGTGTCCTCTGTTCATAAAATATCTGTAACAGTTAGACTTGAACAGTTGTGAGTTGAAATTTGGAGGAAAACAACTCTGGGAAAGCGAGTTCCAGAGAGATGCAGTTCGGGGAATGAAAGAATTCTGATAGGCAGAAGTTCTGCAATATGGCTGAGTGACATTCCAGTCATGAGCGCTACCAGATGCCCATGTAGCACGAGGGAAGGCATGGAAAGGTGGCACCATGGACGCAACTTCGTCTGAGCATTTGCCAAAAAAATATCTGTAAAATAATGCAAGGGAGGCAACATTCCTTCTTACTTGCAGGGGTGGTAGTTTATATATAATGACAGGGTTGTTAATGATTCTAACAGCTTTATTCTGAATTTTGTCTAGTTGTCTTAATGCAACCTCTCCACAACCATTCCACAAGGGTGAGCAATATTCAGGCTGAAAGCGCACATGACTCTTATAAATTATAGCTAACAGCTCATCGGCGAAGAAGTTACGGACTCTGTACAATAATCCAAGTTTCTTTGAGGCGGTTTTAGCAAGTGATCTGACATGAGAGGTCCAGCTGAGGGCACTGTTAAGTGAGACACCAAGAAATTCAATACTTTTGGAGATGGGAATATTAGTAGCACTGAAGGTAATGTACGAATCTGGCAATACCTGTCTATTAGTAAACTGTATATATATATTTAGTTTTACTAGCATTAAAAGAGACAAGGTTGTTTTGTCCCCATTCACTGATTGTAGATAGATCTTGATTTATGGAGATGGCTGTACTGAGTTGAGAGGTAGAGATATTAGACTTTGTAAATGGGTGTCTGAGTGTAAATGAACTATGTAGTGTTGAGTCATCTGCATGAGTGAATGGGATTGTGGGAAACAGATAAGAGATCATTAATATGAACCAGAAATAGGGTTGGCGCCAGAACTGATCCCTGTGGCATGCCGGCGTTAACTGAGTGGAAATTGGAATATACATCATCTACTTTTACTCGTATTGTCCTGTCACTAAGATAAGAAGAAATCAAAGGAACAAAAGACGTTAGTCCATAGCAAGGGAGTTTGGACATCAGGGAAAGGTGCCATACTCTGTCGAAAGCTGTAGAGATATCAAGAGCTACTTCATGAGTTTCTCCAAAAAGATCAATTGATTGATGGATGGTATGAGTTAAGAGATTGAATATGTCAATGGTGGATCTTTCGTGGCGAATACCGTACTGTCTATCACTAATTAAGTTGTTGGATTCAAGATGTTTAACAATGTGCTTATTAATTAAAGTTTCAAATACCTTACCAAGAGAAGATGTGACAGCTATTGGTCTGTAATTGGAGGGGTCAGACGAACTTCCTTTCTTCGGAACTGGGTGGATATTGGCTTCTTTCCATGAATTTGGGAATAAAGAATTACGTATGCATAGTCTGAATAATTTAGCTAGAACAGAGGCAAGTTCAGGGGAACACTTTTTCAAAACAATTGACGGAATTCCATCTGGGCCTGAAGCTTTGTTGGTAGGTAAATTGTCTAGGATGGATTTTACGTATCTTGTCTGTATTTTAAGTGGGGCAATTTCGGGAGAATCAAGTTCCAGAACTGGGACATTCTGGCTGGTATCGTCTATGGTAGAGTTTCTGGCAAAGGTACTGGCAAAGATATCTGCTTTCCCACGTGGGTCATTTGTAATGTTGCCACCTGAAGATTTTAGTGAGGGAATGGAAGATGATTTGTTAAAGTTATTATTGAAAGAATTAAGAGTTGACCAGAATATTCTGTTGTCATTAGGGTTGTTAAGTAATTTTGATGCTTGCTTTTGAAGAAAGTTTGATTTAGATAGATTTAGTACAGCTTTTGCATGATTTCTAGCAATTTTAAATTGGGAGAGTGATTCAGATGTTTTTGATTTTAAGTAAGAGTTATATGCTAATGACTTTTGGGCTGTTGCTCTGGCACAGGTGCCATCAAACCATTTTGGAGAGTTCAATCTTTTAGTGAACTGTTGACTTGGTATGAATAAATCCATACCAGCTAGTATTAAGTCGCAAATGTGGGACTGGGTAGAATTGGGATCACTAAAGAAAGACTGCCATGGAACATCAGCAAGATAATTTCTAAATCCATCCCAGTCTGCCCTATCAAAGTACCATCGGGTCATCCTGACAGGTTCAGAGCGGGGAGATGTGGGTGGGTTAACTAATGAGGCTTTGATGAGATTGTGGTCAGAGGATCCAAGTGGTGACAGTACCTCTATCCTGTATTGATCTGGATTATTTGTCAAGAATAAATCCAAGAGATGGGCATTATGGTCAGGATTATCAGGTATTCTGGTTGGTTGCTTTACCAACTGGGTGAGATTAAACGATTCCGCAAACAGCTCGCACTCTAGACCAGCGTCGTCAGTCCAGGCAGAATGCAATAACCATTCAACGTTGTGTATGTTAAAATCACCCAAAATGATAATTTTGGTGCCAAGGGCAAGGTCAAGGTTACTCAACTGAGTGGATATGGAATCAAATACACTGGATTCCGAAGAAGCATTGGGTGAACGATAAACTACACAAATATATTTGGTAATGTTTTGGCAATTTAACTTGTATAATGAGTAATCAAAACTTGATGAAGTGAAGTATAAAATAGTGTCAACTGCATATTGAGATTTGATATAACAACAGGTACCGCCATTGTTACGGAAGTTTGTAAGGAGATGGTAACCAGGAAAACAAAATGGAGATATATCGGTAGAGGGTGAGATTTGTGGTTCTGTGAGGAAAAGGGCCAAAGTCACCCGCCACCATGTGAGTAGCTACTGGGGCACCTATCCCGATGTTTGCCAATATAATTCTCCATATTGTTATCAACAAGAAGGCTCCCAGACTCGACAGAGGAAGAGCTAACTCTTCTCTCCCTCGCTGGAAAAGGAGCATGAAGAACATGTGGATGTGACTGTTTAAAGGTGGTCAAATTAATCTTACTAGACATGTCATACTTCGGTTTAGGCCATACTGACTGAGAAGCAGTAGCAGCCTGGTTGTATGAAATCGCAACAGGGATATCAGAAAGAGTTGGAACGTACAGGAGGTGCAGACGAGGGGGAAAAGCAAGTGACAAGAGTGCTGTGGACAGGCTCAGTTTGAGTCACAGTACAGGATGCTGATGCGTTGGAGACATTAGGCTTGGGAGTCACATGCAACTCGCTCACCTTCTTCCGAGCAATGTAATAGGATATGCCCTCCGTTACTTTCCTTGTGCAGACCTCCTTCTCCTTCCACTGGGGCAATCCCTCAAGGACGTGGAGCAAGCACCCTTGCAATGACTGCAACTTACAGACTCGGACCTGCAGTGTTCAGCATCACACTGATTGAGAAGCCAGACAGGACTTGTCTTTTTGCCCACAAACCTTGCATTTAGAGCAGTGAACGACTTACATTAAGAATTTCATATCCAACTTTGACACTCGAAGAAAGTATGACCCTACCAAAAGTTAAGACAGTGACAGCATGGGGGCCAAACCACTTCAAACCTCCCCCAGTCCCTCGCAGGGCCCAAGAACCTAGGAGTGGCTTTAGTCGCCCGGGCAAGTACCACATCTCTCAACACAACACATAAAACAACACCGTTTTTCCTACACCGAGAAATAACTCCCCAGGGGTTATTTCTCTAAGTCTTCTTCTAGCCGGTGACATTGGGAGCAATCCAGGACCCATCAACAAATTAAAATGTCCAGCATGCTCAAAACACATTACTTCGACCCGACAGACAAGGGTTCAGTTCAATGCAATTCCTGCAAGAACTGGACCCATGACACCTGCACAACACTTTCATTCAAAGATTATTACATGAACACCTGGATCTGCTCCTTATACTCCTTCCCTCCACCCATTAATCCCCTCAACGACCCCACTCCTACTTCCTCCACACCTCCTCAGCCTAACCCACCGATCCTTCCCACACCATCCAATCCCTGAACCCCTCTCATTCCCCCCCAGTCTAATTCACCCCAACCCTTATCTCCATCACATCCTTCTCCTACCCCTTCCCCTCCGCCCATACCCCCACCTCCCCCCTGTGCTGCAGCACCCAACACACATCGTCCACACAACATAAACATTCTTCAAATAAACATAGGTGGCATAAAAACCAAAGAAACAAGAACTCACACAATTCATCAAACAACAAAACATGCAGTACACATTGCCATCTTACAAGAAACAAAACTACGCAGAACGCAAAAAACACCTACATTTCATAATTTTACCACCACCAGACAAGACCGAGCCGGCGGTGGTGATGGTGGACTCATCACCCTGGTACACAAATCCATCAACTTTTCAGATACTAGTGCACACACAAAGTCACTTCTCCCACATGACACCACAATAGAAATACAATCAATTAAAATACGTAATGGTAACAAATCACACATAACAATCACCAATACATACATTCCCCCCCCCCAGTTGTCCCCCACTTTATGCGAGGAAGAAGGAACCAAAGGCCATGAGCCCGCAGTAACAGTTCCCTCCAAGAGAAATACAAAATACAATAGAGAGCCAAATTCAAGATCCGATCATTTTGAGATGCCTGGACACACTGCGTTTGAAAGACTGGAGATCATAGGCAGCAGGAAATACAGACAGAGGGAGATAGTTCCAGAGTTGACCTGTTGCATAAATGAAAGACTGGGAGTAACGGTTAACTCTTGCATTAGAGAGTTGGACAGAAAAGGGATGAGAGCTTGCTGCCAGACGGGTGCTACGTGCCCATCGTAGAGGTGGAGGAATGCAAGTAGACAGTTCAGAGGAGCAGTGACCATTAAAGTAGCGATAGAAAAGAGATAAAGATGCAACAGTGCGGCGAAGAGACAGACGTTGAAGGGAGTCAGTAAGAGCAGGAGAGTTAATGAGACGAAAAGTCTTTGACTCCACCTTATTGAGAAGAGCTGTATGTGGGGAGCCTCCCCACACATGAGAGTTTTACTCCACACAGGGGCGGATAAAACCCCTGTATAGAGTCAACAATTGTGCAGGGGTAAAGAAAGAGCGGAGTCGGCTTAGCACACCCAATCTCTTGGAAGCAGATTTTACAAGAGATGTAATATGATCTTTCCAAGATAAGTCCCGAGTAAATGAAACCCCAAGCATGTTCAAGGATGATGCAGGATTAAGCTGAATATTATTAAACATTAGTGGGTATACCTGTGGAAGATTTTGTCGGGTTGATAGGTGTAAGAACTGAGTCTTAGATACATTAAAAACAACCATATTATTTTTACCCCAGTCAGAGATACGAGCCAAGTCAGAAATTAGGTGTACCATAGCCTCATCCCTTGTTTGTTGAAGTAACTGTTGAGATGGGCGTTGCGGGAACCGAATGGAAAGGTGAAGGGTGGAGTCATCAGCGCATGAGTGGATAGGGTTAGATGTACAGCTTAGAAGATCATTGATGAATAAAAGGAAGAGAGTTGGTGATAGACAGAGCCCTGAGGAACACCACTGTTGATAGATCTAGGAGAAGAATTATGGCCGTCTACAACAGTGGCTATAGAACGACCAGAAAGGAAGCTAGCAATGAAGGCACAGATAGAAGGATAGAAACCGTAGGAGGGCAGTTTGGAAATTAAAGATTTATGCCAGACTCGATCGAAAGCCTTTGAGATGTCAAGTGCAATGGCAAAGCTTTCGCCAAAGTCCCGAAAGGAGGATGACCAGGAGTCTGAAAGGTAGGTGAGAAGATCGCCAGTGGAGCGTCCCTGACGGAACCCATACTGACGATCGGAAAGAAGGTTGTGACAGGAAAGATGCTTTAAAATTTTTCTATTGAGAATTGACTCGAAAACTTTTGAAATACAGGACGTTAAAGCAATTGGACGATAGTTGGAGGGTTGGGAGTGGTCACCCTTCTTTGGGACTGGCTGAATGAGAGAAAATTCCAGCAAGAAGGAAAGGTACAAGTTGACAGACAAAGGCGAAAGAGTTTGCCTAGGCAGGGTGTAAGCACAGAAGCACAGTTCTTGAGAACAACAGGAGGGACCCCATCAGGCCCATATGCCTTGTTAGTACTGAGGCCAGTGATGGCAGAAAATACATCAGCTGAAGAAATTTTAATGTCAGCCATGAGGAAGTCAGAGGGGGGCAGTGATGGAGGAACAGCACCGGAATCTTCTAAGGTGGAATTGGAGGAGAAAGACTGTGTGAAGAGATCTGCTTTATCAGGAGAAGAAATAGCTACAGAACCATCAGAGTGGAAAAGAGGAGGGAAGGATGATGAGATAAAGTTGTTAGAAAGGTTTTTGGCAAGGTGCCAGAAGGAGCGGGAAGAATTCGAGTTGGAGAGTTGAGAGCATTTAGTACGGATTAAATTATTTTTAGCAGAGCGAAGAACAGACTTAGCACGATTCCAGGCAGAAACGTAAAGATGATGTGATTCAGGGGTGGGTTGGCTCCGGTACCTTTTGTAGGCCCTCTCCTTGTTGCGAACAGCATTAGAACAAGCGTGACTAAACCAAGGCTTTCTTGCGTTAGTCAAAGGATATGAGAAAGGAATGTATGCTTCCATGCCCAACAGAATAACCTCCGTAATGTGCAAGGCACACTCAGATGGCTCACGGCCATGGAAACAATAATCATTCCAGGGAAAATCAAAGAAGTACTGCCTGAGGGCCTCCCAGTCCACGGCTCCAAAATGCCACAGACGACGTTTCCCTGGAGGGTCCACAGGCCGTACCGGAGTGATAGGACAGGTTAAGGTGATAAGGCTGTGATCGGAGGAGCCCAACAGAGAGAGAAGATTAACAGAGTAAGCAGAAGGATTAGTTGTGAGGAAGAGGTCAAGTATGTTCGAGCTCTCTCCAAGGCGGTCAGGGATACGGGTAGGGTGCTGTACAAGCTGCTCTAGGTCATTAAAGATAGAAAAGATGTAGGCTTGTTCACCAGATGGATCAGTGAAAGGAGAGGAGAGCCAAAGGTGGTGGTGAACATTGAAATCTCTTAGAATGGAGATTTCTGAGAAAGGAGAAATGGATAGAATGTGTTCCATCGTAGAAGTAAGATAGTCGAAGAATTTTTGATAATCAGTAGACTTAGGGGATAAGTAAACAGCACAGATATATTTAGTCAGAGAATGACAGGAAAGCCGAAGCCAGAGTGTAGAGAATTCAGAAGAATCGAGTTCAGGAACACAAGAGCAAGATAAGTCGTTGAGTATATATACACAACAGCCACCTTTGGCTTTGAAATGAGTATACAGAAAGTAGGAGGATACAGAAAAGGGTTTGCTGTCAGTTGCCTCAGACAGCTGAGTCTCCGTTAGAAAAAGAAGGTGAGGTTTAGAGGAGGAGAGGTGGTGCTCAACGGAGCAAAAGTTAGTGGAAAGGCCGCGAATGTTGCAGAAATGAAGAAGAAGTGAGTTAGACAGTGGTTCCAGGCACCTCGAGTCGTCACCGGGAGAGGGGCGAATGGTGGGGGCATTTATGGTCCCCCCCCCGGGACTCCGAGGCTTGGAGAGACGCCATAATTTTTACAGTTTGGAAAGGGAAGTGTAGTGTGTACTGTGCATGTAGTTTGGTGTAGATAGTTAGAGAAATTTGTACTGGAGAGCATGCTGGCCTACTCTCTGTGTAACTGAGACACTGAAAAAGTTCAGCAAAGGGGGATGGTCAGGAACTAGTCCTGAGGGCTGATGAAACGGGAGCTCCAGCACTCCCTGTCATCAGCTTTCCATCCACCTCGGGAGTACTGCCCTGCTCGACTGGTGCTACAGTCTACTCCTCAACAAGCAAGCACTCTCCTCATATACACCACATCACTAACATACCCAATATTATCCTAGGTGGTGATTGCAACGCCAAGGTGTCGGCCTGGCATGTCAACAACCCTGACACAGACAGAGGGCTGGTGCTACAATCCCAAACATATAATCTTTTCATCCTCAATAATCTCCATCAACATACTCATATCCCACACCAAGCCCTCTTCCTTATCCCATCATCCCCAGCCATCACCTATTGCTCCCCAAACCTCGCTCCCACAACATCCTGGAGAGTGGTCAAAACCCTTGGCTCTGACCACCTTACAGTCATCATCACTGCTAAAACCAGAATCACCCCAGCTGGCCACAGACACACATACACTAATTATAAGAAAGCCGACAGGGAGGCCTTCACAACTGAAACAGAACAACACTTTGAAACATTAAATAGTACATCCATCACAAACATCAACACACTTTCAATACAATTACTCAAAATGCAGACAAAAGACTCATCCCTAGAGACAACAGAAAGAGACAACTCCAACTTCACACCAGAAATTCAAGGTCTCATCAGTCAACGCAACATACTAAGACACACCCCAACACCCCATATACAAGATACCGTACAACAAATACAAGAACTCAACACTCAAATAAACGATAAAATATCAAAACAGCAAACACTAAATTGGAATAATTATCTTCAAACACTTAATCACAAAACAAACACCAGCAAACTCTACAAAACACTAAACAGCATCACACTCTCCAACTGCAACACTACACAATCATAAGCTGCCATCACAACAACAGACACCATACCCTCAAACAAACAACAAGCAAGCACTCTCATTAAATCACTTTTCACATGTCATTCATCTAAACCCCAATTGCACCAACCGACGTGTCACCCGACGCAAGAGACAGTTTCCCACGGACCCAGACTTCGCACCCTTCACTTACAGCCAGACGAAACACATCATTAGCACCCTTAAGCACTCATCTGCCTGTGGACCAGACAACATAAGCAACATACACCTTAAACACCTTGGACCACAAGGCATACAAACATTCACCAACATATCAAACTACAGCTACTCACACAACATAACACCCAACATCTGGAAGCATGGCACTATCATCACTATCCCCAAACCCAACAAAGAACCCATGTTACCTTCCTCACACCGTCCCATCACACTCCTCTGCAGCCCCACCAAAGTCACTGAATGATTGGTATTTCAACTAGTTACACCTCACATCCCCCTAGCCCCATCACGACATGGTTTCAGGCCTCTACACTCCACAAACACTCTTCTTACAGACCTTACACGGAGAGTTTTTGATGGCATCAATTCAGCCAGGCCACCACACAGAACACCCCTAATCACACTAAACATTAGCAAAGTTTTTAATGCCCTCCTCTGCCACAACCTCACAAACAAAATATTCAACACAAACATGCACAACAACACAAAAAGATGGCTGGCAAACTACTTGGCAAGCAGATGTGCACATGTAACATTTGCCGGTCAGTCATCAAACATCAGAAACTTCACAAACAGCGTCTCCCAAGGATCTGTTTTGCCCCCTACTCTCTTTAACCTATACATGCACGAGATACCCACACCCCACACACCACATATGTGGACGACATAACGCTTACATGTACATACCAAAAACCAAAATGCAAACACAGCTGCACACATCCTCCAACTTTACCTCAACACACTACACGAATGGTTCACCACAAACAGGCTCAAATTAGCCCCAGCCAAATCTACAGTGACCCTTCTCACGAACTGGACAGCAAAACACAGTCACATTCCACACCTCACCATAAACAACACTCCCCTACCACACACACACACACACACACACACACACACACACACACACACACACACACACACACACACACACACACACACACACACACACACACACTGCTCGCTGGCTCAGTCGTAGCGTTCTTGCTTGCCATCTGGTAGACGGGAGTTCGTGCCTCACTCAGGTTGCGAAAAGTTTCACTGATGAAGTGGGTGGTTACTGTCCCCCTGAGCATGGGGACGGGTGTGTGCGTGTGTGGAGATCACAGCCTTGCTCTTAGATCGGACTATATGAGCTCTCAGCTCCCTTCCGGGAGGGTAAAAGCTGACAATCACGACCAGCAAGTGATCCTGTCCGACTCGGTGAATTACACACAAAATCCTTGGTGTAACATTCGGGTACAATACATCAATGTCATTTAAACAACACATCACAAACATTAAAGATAAATTAACACCAAGACTCAATGCCTTAATGCCATTTGCCCATACAACACTTGGACACAACAAAGAAACCACTACCAAAGTATACAAACAATACATTCAGTGATGGATTTTGCAAGTCCTGCCTGGGCTTCTAACCTCACTAAAACACACTACAACACTCTACAGACCATACTGAACAAGGTCCTAAAAATAATCATAGGCTGCACAGCTATTACACCCACAGACCACCTACACCAAGTAGCCAAATCCTCAAAGTCAAGGATCATCTAGACATGAGAGGCACACAAATTCTCGCTGCAGCCTCCACAAACCCACATCATCCACTACACTACATGGCAGCACATCCACACGCACCAAGGAACATCAAAACAACACCCAGCACACGATATCATATACAATTACTGCCATCTCTCCACCCCTCGCCCGCCTCAAACCAGCTTCCAGAAGCGTATCCATACTCAAATGACTTGCCGCTCCATTCAGTCACTTAAAAACAACACACAGCTGCATGCACAGCCTCCTGATATCCAGCCTTCTGAATCCTACCTCCCTCGTGAGGACAGGGTCCACCTGGCCAGGCTGAGATGTGGGCATCATCCAACCCTCTTGAGTTATCAGAAGAGGCTGGAAGAGTCCGTCACTGACGCCTGTCCAGGATGCAACACAGCACCCCATACTATTAAGTGCATTATGGTAGGCTGCATTGCACACATTCACCTGTGCCAACAACACAACATACACTCCTTGAGAGTTCTGTAGGAAAGCCCGGTCTCGGCCGTGGCATTCCCCAGGGGCTCAGGGCTGTTTGGCCAGACTGCATAAGGAATAACTACTACTACTAATAGTCCCTAGCAGGAATTCATGGAATGAGGGATCCTTGGCTCAGCATCGTAACAATGAAACTTACACAACTTTAGCAAATCTTTAACTGGAGTAGAATTTAATGTCTTAATAAGGAGATCTACACAAGCAAGCTTTTTTACCTGCTGAACTTCACCAGCACAATCATCAAGTACCTTCTTGATTAGAAAAGGATTGAGACTAGCCAAGGAAGTAGAACCTAGTACATGTAACTGTACAAATGTCACATTATGTAAAGGAATGGCTAGGGGGATTGAGTCTGGGGACGGTCATTCCGTGGGTCAGTCAGTGTATTAGTCGTTCGATCATCAGATCCATCCCCCTCCCTAAGGAGGGAAGGGCAGGAGGTGGGGGGCCCACGTAGTAACCACCTCTGGGGAAATGGGGAGAAAGAGAAGGACAAGCAAGGGACAAGTCACTCTGGGTAAAGCACTTAAGTCTGATATTACCCTCTCAAGCTGCTCTCAGGAGGCTGCATCTGTGTTGATTCATACCCCAATAGAGCGATCAGTGGAGAGATCACACCAGAGTCGCATATGCAAAGGTAATCTCAGGAAATAGATACAGACACCTATCATGTCTCTAAACAGGGAAGGGAGGAAAATTAGTACTAGCTAACCTAACTTAATAACACCCCAGCAGTGAACATAAAACTAATGCCGGTGGAGCAGCGCTGCAGCTAGAGGAGAGCAACAGAACACAAATTACTCTCTCCACAACCATGCACAGGAGTCCTCCTGTAACAGAAGCCTGTCTCCTGCAGTTTAATAACTTAGACTGCACACATGAAGATTGAATGTTAATGTATATATATCTCGTCCTCCAGGTATCTTCCCATCCATCAGCTTCCATATACATATCTCTTCCACTGCACTCTTAGCTAATGGGAAGTGCCAAAATCATTCCCTTAAACTCTGCCTACTCTCCTACGCAACCTATGGGATGAGCCAAGGCCCATCATGTCACTCCAATGGCACCTTCAGATAATGGAAGACACTGCCACTCCCCTAAGCTCTTCTACCAGAATGATTCACTATGCTTCTGCGCACAGAAAAACTGAAAGAGGCACAGTTCCTTTTACTGAACAGATAAGAAGAAGGACTAGAACTCTGTAACTGTCCTGTGGACAGTCACTAGTCTACACCTCCTGTTTCTTACAATGACCTTGACCCCACTGGAGAAATTTAAAAAAATTTTAATAAAACAAAATAAACTCTTCAGAATTCCTCAGCCAAGTTTCGTTTTCAGATTACTTGCTCAGGTCCAACTGAAATCTCTAGTTAACATGACCACCTTCTCTCATTCACTCATAACACTGATATGACTCCTTCTGTCAGTGCACATAAAGCATTTGGAATTTTTTTTTTCTATGCCAGGACACAACCTGGGCCCTTCAGATTTCTTCTGCAGCCTCCGGTTCTACTGGAATCGTTGCAAGACTCTGAGGCCTGAAAATATTAATATCAGCAAAAACAATACTCTCCACCTACCGTATGTAGTAGGTGGAGACAAACTACTTGTAGTAGTAGTAGCAGCAGCAGTAGTAGTAACTAGTAGTAATAATAGTTGTAGAAGTAGTAACAGCAGCAGCAACAGTAGGAGTAGCTGCAGAATAAAGTTTAATAATACCAATAATATTAATAATAATTAGAACTCCATAACTGTCGTGCAGACCGTCACTAGTCTCCCCCTACCGTTTCTTAGTGACCTTGACCCCATTGGGGAGATGTGGAATTTTCTTCTATCAGCAATGGTCCACGCCAGGACACATAACCTGGGCTCATCTAATTCCTTTTACACTTTCTGGATCTCCTGGAATCATCGCGAGACTCTGAGGTTGAATAAATAGTAATTATTTACGTATTCTTCCTACGTAGCTACAGTTAGGATGCTTCGTCATATATATATATATATATATATATATATATATATATATACAGTATATGTAATATTCACAGGATCTGAAGACTTTAAGGTAACTTCCTGTGTACCATCAACAAGGAATACAAAGGTGTCGAAGAATGCATGTCTGTTACTGTTTTTTACAATGACCTTCAGCCCATTGGGGAGATTCGGATTTTTTTTCTTTCTATCAAAAATGTCCCATGCCAAGACACACAGCATGGGCCCTTCAGACTCCTTGTGCAGTTTCTGGGTCTCCTGGAATCACTGTAAGACTCTGATATGAAAATAATAATAAGAAGTGGTGCCAAGGCACAGCAAACCTGTCCCCGGCAGTCATTTTTGTGCTGATGTATAAACACAACAGGACATCTAGTCAAAGATTTCACATATGAAATTTGGAGTAAATCGGGCGAAAACTGACTCTGATGCCAATTTGAAATTTTAGGCTCAACCCACCTGCCATTGACCGCTCTACTGCTAACCCTCTGATGTAATGAGGGATAATATAGGATGCAGGTTTGAAAGATGCACCTTGAGGTTTTGGTTTCATGTTGACATGACGAATCTGAAAGAAGTTATGGTGAAAAAACTTTTACCCATCCTCGTTATTTTACATTTTGAAGGACTACATCCTGGGCCATGGCCAAATTTGGCCCAAAATTTAATCAGGTGATCTGAAGGTCATAGCCCATCATCCCTGTAACTTTAGTCACAATTGCACCAGTAGTTTTTGCGTAAAGTTGTTAACAGACAAACAAACATACAGACAAACCAAGTGAAAACAATGCCCGTACCCGAGCCCCTGACGGGGACGGGTAATAATACCAATGAAAACAATAGTCTCCACCTACGTAGAAGAGATTCCGCGGCCGGAATAATAATTAGTTACGTATTGTTATTGTGTAGCCACAATAAGGAAGTTTCGCCATGCGGTAAGGTATGTGTAATACAGACAAGATCTGAAGCCCCTAACGTATCCTCTTGTGTAAGATAAACAAGGGAGACAAAGGTGTCAAAGAATGCATGTATATGCTACTGTTTCTTACAGTGACCTTGACCCCACTGGGGAGATTTGGATTTTTTTTTTCTATCAGCATTGGTCCACGCCAGGACGTAATTATAACCTGGGACCTTTGGATTCCGTGTGCAGTCTCCGGTTCTCCTCGAACCGTCGCGAGACTCTGAGGCGAGATTAATTAGAATACCAGCGAAAACAACAGCCTCCACCTACGTAGTATGTGGACACTAATAATAATAATAATATTATTATTATTATTATTATTATTATTATTATTATTATTAAATCAAACTCGACGTATTTTAAAGTTATCCTCACCAAACAGGCAATGTGCATACGAAAAAGCTGTGACTTACCTGTGTTTTATGATGAATAAAAGAGCCACGACGAAGGTGATGAAGATGGTGAGTCGTCTGGTTGTCTGGAGAGAGAGAGAGAGAGAGAGAGAGAGAGAGAGAGAGAGAGAGAGAGAGACAGACAGACAGACAGACAGACAGAGACAGAGACAGAGACAGAGACACAGAGAGAGAGAGAGAGAGAGAGAGAGAGAGAGAGAGAGAGAGAGAGAGAGAGCATAACAGAAAGGAAGGGGGGGGGGGGGATAAGAACATTATAATTTTTACTGATTCTGGATAATTCTGACTAATATGAGCACAAGAACAATATTCTCGACAAACATTTTACAAATATTAAGGACATTATTTTGAAAAAAAATATATATATATATCAAGTGAACCTTGCAAATAATCTACAGTAAATATCAGTAAAGGAAAACAACAAACCTGAAGAACCTCATAACACCCCAGAGTATTCCAAAACGCCTCTGAATATCATAAGAAGATGAAATGAAGGCATTCAAGGGCCGAATGCTAATCGTCCGACAAAATTTGTTGTTTGATCAGGTAAGTGACCTGCAAACCAAATTTGAAGGTACATCGCAAATCTACGGAATTCAGCCACTGCTTTTCGCAAAAGCCAATCCACGAATAAATACGGTATATATATATATATATATATATATATATATATATATATATATATATATATATATATATATATATATATATATATATATATATATACTAGAAAAATTACAATCACCAGCAAATCTCATATCACTAGCACAATTACCAAAAACTTCAACCCCAACTTCTCCCTTTATATATAACAACTCATTAAGGAAAGAAGCAAGTGTAAGACTCCACTCAACCCAGCAGAACTACTGTAGAAGCCTTACACAGCCTAAACATTACCATAAATGAACTGGTCAAAGAACAAAATGAGAAATCTTGAAATAATTTTGTGGACATGCTCATCAAAGAACGAACTGGAGTGAATTCTGGAAAAAAAAAAAAAAAATCATATTCCCAGTCTCACCTCCACCAACTCATGAAAACCTATTAAACAGTGATGGAACACATCCTCACCAAAAAGGAATAAGCGATCAACCTAATAAACTACTGTGCCAATAAGTCTTGAATCATCATCAGTGCACGCGCACGCACACCACACACACACACACACACACACACACACACACACACACACACACACACACACACACACACACACACACACACAAGGAAGGAAAAGAAACAAACAAATACCACCTACATTCACATAACAAGAACTGCAAAGGATCAAAAGCACAAAATCTCCAACTCGTGAGACCAGATCAGATTTAAAACATCCACTGCAAACACTTTGCCACTGTAACATAAATGACCTGCTGAAATTTTTAACTTTACCTAAAATAACCAAATCCCCAACATCTTGAAGAAAGTTAAGTAACCATCATCCTCATACTCACGCCAGGAAAACCTGGAAGTGGTCTGCACCATGTAGACCAGTACCGTTGCTTTGCACACCATCCAAAATAGTGGAAAGGCTAATCTGAATGGACATCACCCCCAGCATCCCACAATCTGACTGCTAACATGAATTCCAACCTCACAGTCAACCACTTCCAGCCTCCTCAAGTTAACTGTACTGATGCTAGATGGTTCTAAAAAGAACCAACCACCATTAATGATTACACTACCACGAACAGACATAAACAAAGGTTTTGTTACAGCACCAACATAAAAAAATACTGGCCAACTTCCTCACCGGCGAGGAGACCCAAGCTCTCCGCAGAAGTAACATCAGAATTTTATTCAACGGTGTCCCACAGGGTTCAACTTTTTCACTTATATTTTTAAAACTTTTTCTCCACGACCTGACAACTTCTTCCTCTACAGAAATAGTGTTGTCCTATGCTGATGACTTAGCAATACTTTAGCGACACTTCAAAATTCAGCGTGCAGCAGCCCAGTTACAGTTTTACCTACTCATATAATCACCAGGAAACTGGCTTCGACAAAACAGAATGACTGCCTCACCAGTTTAATCAACAGTTACCCTCTTTGCACCAAACAGACACGAATCTCAAACACACCCTAAGGTTTTCCAAATATCCCTCTTCTACCAACCCGTCTCGCTGGAAAAACGCTAAGAAATACTGGGACTTACTTTGGAAACACAGTAACACACGTGGTCTTTTTTCAGCAGACGAGTAACATTAGAGCGAATTCATCTCCCCAACTGCAGGTCATGAAGACACTCACAGGCACTACCTCTGGGCAGCAGAAAGAAGCCATGAAAACTGTTTATAAACAATTCATTACAATAACTTTTGATTGTGCAAGTCCAGGCTGGGCTTCAACCTTAATAAAAACAAACATGGCTAAGCTTCGAAAAACACAGCACAAAGTGTTAAGATTTTTAACAAGAAGCACCGAGAACACAAATATTGATTATTAACATTAAGAAGCAAAAATACTTCCAACCAGAGATCATATGAATATGAAAGGCACGCAGTTCATTGCTTTAGCTCCATAAAGAAACAAAAAACATATTCCTAACCCTACACAGAGCCTTTCAGCAACATCTCCCTTTCTCCACCCAACACAACACTTCCCAAACACATTCATAAACACATATCCACCCTAGCTTTATTAAACCTCCAACCGAATAGCATCCTTCCTGAACCTCCATCAGACACATCTGTAAGAAACTACCCTACCCAGAGAGACTCAAGTACACATAGCCAGACATCACTGCAGTCACTACCCTTCCTTTCTACAGTTCCAACACTAAATACACCTCACAAACAATTCATTGTGCCCACTCTGCAGTACAGCCCCCCACACCACAGCACACTATCCTCATGCACCACACTATCACAGCACAGACAATCCTTCAGCTCAGCCTCAACAAAACAACCGGTTGTGGTGGCCGGATTAACAAAGTCTCACGGTCCACAGTCAGATGGGCCTGGGGCTTTTGCAATAACAACAACAACTCTTCCGCCAAATTTTGTCCAAATAAAATCTGAACTGTTTGAGCTAAAAGGATGTATCTTTGGTCTTGTTATATAACCTTGACCCTTGATCGTTCTCATGGACGAATCACTTCATTTTTTAATTACCCTCATCCTTTAACCAAATTTGGTTTAAACTGAATCAAACTGTGTAACTTGACCATACGGTGTGACCTCCACCATTGACCTATTGTTCTAAAACAAACAAAGGGGAAGATCTTCAATCCTTCCTCCAAATGTGGCCCAAATCAGATCAGAACTATTGAAATTACTATGTTCTCTCTCTCTCTCTCTCTCTCTCTCTCTCTCTCTCTCTCTCTCTCTCTCTGACACACACACACACACACGTGTGCACATCGAGCAAAAAATAATCTGCTCTTCCCATCCTGGGTGCGAGTGAAACAAGTATAACTTTGAGTAACACTTTGAATAACGTAAGAGCACACTGAATATAATTTTGAAAAATACTCTGTCACTGGATAATACTGTCATGTTCTCTGAATAACCCTTAAACACTAAATAGCAGAGCGAAGAAAACTTTGAAAAACTTTGAATAACACTGAACATAGATTAACGATGAATAACAAAGAATAATATATTGACTGACAGTGAATAACACGTTTGCACTCTGTTAACACTAATAATGCTTTGGTTAGCAAATGAATGTTACTTAAAATACCACTGAATAATCATGAATAACACTGACTTACATTCTGAATAAAACTGAACAAGACTGTGTTACACTTTAGGTAACACTTTCAGTACAAATGAATAACACACTGATGAACACTACAACATTCAATAACTATTTGAATTTCGGTTGAGTAACATTCAGTAACGATGAATAATATTTTGATTAATATTTTGAAGAGTAATGAATAATATATTGAGCACCACTTACCACTGAAGCTCCTACCACATGCTGCATCTGAAAAAAAAAAAAAAAATAGTGAATTATATCCACCCGTCACAAACATAAATTTTTTTTCAAGATTTATTGCCTATTCATTATCAGTTTCCATACGCTAAATTTAAAAAGTATGCAGAAATTTAATATCAGGTACAGTTTGTTCACAAAATGACATTTTGAAATCACAGAGCTCAGAAAAATTTAACCTTATCATATTCTGGTTTCAGTCTCACAAGGAACGAGAAAATATTTTTGTTTTGGTGTACCAGTGATCTGGAGGGAGCCCAAGGATCACAGCGGTGACTGCTACCTTTGCACATGAAATGTTCAAGGATACAACAGTAAGAATAAAGATATTCTTTATTCCAATCTCTCATCAGTCTTACAACCTGTCGCTCATGAACCAAATATACTCGTCCAAATACCACCTGAGAACCTTGAAAACATACATCATAGCATTGACAAAGAAAGCAGTGGCAACAGTGAAGATGTTGGCTTCCAGTCTGGCAGCAATAATATAGAAGCTCAGGTGTTTTTAATCATAAACTGAATGCTCTGGTGAGAGATTTAGGCCTTGTTAAGGAATCTGCTGAGATTTTAGTTTCAGATTTAAATCCAAAAAATTATTATCGGTTGATGTATCATTCTTTTCGTACGTACTAGAACCAAGAAAACAATTTTCTCCCATATTTTAATAAGATTCCCTACGTGACAACAAGTGTCCTGGCAGAGGGTTAGTGCCCCTTCCTGGAAAACAACAAACCAAAAATACGAACAAGAAGCTTCGGAACAGGACTGACCAACAGGAGAGACTAAGGACCGAACAAAGGACATGGTACGGATTGTGACATGGAATGTAAGGGATGCGAATGATGAGGTAAAAGAGACAGTGATTGTCCAGGTGCTTGAGGATGCGAAAATGGATGTATGTGGAATAACTGAGACAAAATGGAGAGGTGAGAATGTGAGAGAATGGGATTATCGATGGTGTACATGCACGGGAGTAAGTGAGAATGAGAGGGCAAAAGAAGGAGTTTGTATTAGGTGCACGGGATGGAAGGAGAATATAAAAGAGTATGGATCCGTCAGCTCAAGGATTGTGTGGGTAAGATTGAAAATTGGACTACAATATCAAAATCGTGCAAGCAGAGTGAAAGAAGAGTACTGGACAAATGCGGAGGCGTGCATGGAAAAGTTTGAAAGGATGAGAGAGTGTTTTTGACTGGAAATATGAATGGAAAAGTAGGGAATGTGGAGATGAATGGAGTAGTTGGTGAGTGGGATGTACACCTGCAGAAGTGGATGAGAATGGCAGTGCTGTAGTCGACATTTGTGTGGGGAAGGGGTTGGTGATAGCCAGTACCCTCTCTAGAGACAAAATAATCCACGGGTATACGTAAAGAATGATAAGAAGGGAGGATGGTGAACTGAATGAACGGAAGGCGATGATTGATAATGTGTGTGTGGATGATAGAATGAGAATGTGTGTAATGGATGCAAGAGCACACAGAGGTTGAGGGGAGTAGACTTTCTGGCCACCACTTGGTGGTGATGAAAGTCAAGGTTCAAATGAAATGGAGAACGAGGAGAAGGGAAGGACAGGAGGAATTAGCCCATACAGAGAGAGTAGAAAGGTTGAACGAGGATGGAGAAAAGGCAGAATATATGAGAGAAGTGGAGGAGAGATTGGGTAAATATGATTTGAAGCAGATGGGGGAGTGGAAGGTTTGTGCAAGATATTCACAGAAGAAATCTGTGCAGCACGTGAGGTGGTGTGTGGGGTGAAGAGAAGACGAAAGGGGGTGCAAGGAACAGCATGGTGGAATGAAGAGGAGAAACGGGTTGTGATGCGAAAGAAGAAAAGCATATAATGAGTGGATGAGAAACAGAGGCGTGGAGGAGGTTGAGAGACAGAAGAGAGAGTTATACGTAGACAAGAAGAGAGAGGTGAAAAGATTGATAAGAGAGAGTAAGAAGAGAATGGATGAGGAATTTGGAAGAAATTGGAGTGTAAAGTGTAGGGAATGTAAGAAAATGTTCTGGAAAGAGGTAAAGACAGCTTGACGTGATGATAAAGAATAAGTCGGGGTGTGAAAGATAAAAATGGTATATTGCTAGTAGAGAAGGGAGAAAAAGTGTGCAGATAGATTGAACACTTTAAGGAACTCTTGAACATAAAGACTGAAAGTAATGAGAGTATAAGTGGCTAACGAATGACTGGGAGGAGAGAGGTGAGAAAAGAGGAAGGAATCAGAAAGTTGGAAGTAATGGAACCAATGAAGAAAGTCAAAATGGGGAAAGCCCAAGGAATTGATGGACTGTGTGGTGAAATGCTGAAGCATGGGGGAGAGATAATGGTAGAATGGATATGGAAGACATGCAGATTGGCCTGGAAGGAAGGAAGAGTCCTGGAGGATTGGAAGTATGGTATAATTATTCCGCTGTACAAAGGAAAGGGGGAAAAAGAAGTGTGTGGTAATCATAGGGTCATAGGGGCATTTGTATTCTTTGTGTAATAGGAAAAGTATATGATAGGATACTTGTTGACCGAGTTAGGGAAATAATAGAGGAATTATTTGGAGAAGAACAGGATGATTTTAGGAAGGGAAGAGGTTGTGTGGATCAGATATTCATTCATAGGTCTTTAGTTGAAAACCTTCTAGAGAAGGTAAAGAAGTTGTATGTGGCCTTCATGGATATGGAGAAAGCATATGACAGGGTGGATAGACGAGGAATGTGAAAGGTATTAAGGATATGCGGAGTAAATGAGAAGTTGCTGAATGCCGTGAACAGTATGTATGAGGGTGCTAAGGCTGCAGTGCGTGTGGATGGTGAACTGAGTGAACTTTTCTGTATGAATGTTGGATTAAAACAGGGATGTGTCATGTCCCCATGGTAGTTCAGTCTGTGTATGGATTAGGTTATAAAGAGATACAAGGTAGGGCAGCGGATGTTGGAGCGACCCTAATGAGAGAGGGCAGTATTTGGAAACTCCCTGTACCGTTGTTTGCAGATGATACTGTATTGTTAAGTGAAGACAAAGGGGAACTGCAAGGCTTGGTGAATGAGTCTGGGAGAGTGTGTACGAAACGGAATCTAATGGTGGATATAGGGAAGAGTAATGTTATGGTCTTTGAGAGAAATGAAGTCACTGAATGTACAGTGAGGTTGGATGAGGAGGAAATGGAAATTGTGAGTGGGTTTAAGTACTTGGGGAGTGTAATGAGTAAGGATGAAAGTTTAGAGGGTGAAGTGCTTGAAAGGGTACAGCAGGGAAGAAAGGTTGCTGGTCCTTTGAGAGCAGTGATAAGGAACAGGGAAGTGAGCATGGAAGTAAGAAACTTGACTGCATGACAGTATTGTGATACCAACTCTAACGTATGGAAGTAAAGCTTGGGTAATGTTGGAAGGACAGAAGTCAAGAGTGAGAGTAGAGGAACTGAGTTATTTGAGAGGAGCATGTTTAGTTACATGGAGAGACAGACTGACAAATGAGAAAGTGAAAGACCACTGAGGTGTGGATGTGGATGTGCTAGAAAGCGTTGGGAGAAATACGTTGAGGTGGTTTATCCATGTGGAGTTGATGGAGAGCGATAGGCTAACGACAAGAGTGTATGCCAGGCAGGTGGAGGGGTGGGAGAGGGGGGGAAGGCCGAGAATGAGATGGAGGGATGGAGCAGAGAGGTATATGAGAGAGGGGGGGGTGTGAGCGAGGACCAAGGCAGTGAAGTGGCACTGGACAGGACGACACGGAGGCGATTTGTTTGTAGTGGCCACCCCTTACGGGATTGAGGCGTCTGGCAATAGATAGGTGGATAGATAGATTTGGGTTATTATACAGATCCTGCTGGAATAGTAGAAAAGTGTGGTGTCACTTACAGTGCTGGTGAGTGTAGACTGTTCACTGAGTCTCCGAAAAGAAGTCTTCAGGCAGTTGTTTTACACAGTGGTATGAAAGCATTTTTTTTTTATATAAGATTAATTACATAGGCCAAATTGGATGATTTGTGAAGACTTAAAGGTACTTTGTATGGTGCCTGTACTGCGGCACTTAGGTAGTACTGGAATACATACTGAAGAACCAATGTCTGAAGATCAAATAACTATGAATTTGTGTACTAGATCTGTGGAGTCCAAAGATGGACAATATTTGATCGGGTTGCCCTGGATGTTAACTACTCCTGAATGTCCTTCAAATTATCATACGGCTATCGCGTAGTTCAACTCCCTCTTAAGAAGGCTGAGAGATAAACCTGATTACTTTATAATTTATGACAACATCATAAAGGATCAGTTAAAAAAAAAAAAAAAAAAGGAAAAGTGGAGAATCCGTTTAATGATAAGGATGGACAATGTTTGCCTTATCATGCAGCCAGTAGTAATTTAGTGACAACTGTAAGAAGTGCTTTCAATTGTCGTAGCAAAGAGTCTAAAGGTGAAGTTAGCCTTAATGACTGTTTGGACCTTGGACCAACACTCACAGAGAAAATGGGGAATTAAATATACTATAACTAGTGCTTCAACGCAAAAATCTGCTGGACTAACTAATAGCCTTTCCATTACAAAACGTTTGCAAATATCATTATCTTTCTTTTCATACCGTTATTGAGGCCACGATGACCAATTCTGATCAAAACGTCGAGATTATGCGTATTTTCGTGTGTCGCGATATCCGACAATTTTGCGCGCGATTTTTTTTTTTTTCTCGACACTTCCTGGACTTACCGCGACCTAATGCAAAAAGAATTAGGTTGATATTTATTACCGTTCTCGTGAAAGAAGCAAACAAACGCACAGACAGGCCTTTTCACGAGCCGTGATTTCCGACAAA